>NC_071543.1:8024329-8259329 GCF_026979565.1 Vidua chalybeata
TGCTTGTGAATACTTTGCTTGTCAAATAAAGAGTTTTTTTCCGTTTTTCTCCAAGGAACTATTTTCCTGAACCAGTTGGGGGAGGGGCTGCTAGAATCTGCTTTCTAGAGAGACCACTTTGGTAGTTTCCTCCCAAATCTGCCCTAATCCAGGACACCACCCAAGGATGCACAGTCTCAGTGAGATCTAGGAAGTAGGAAAACAGCAGATACCTAAGAAAAGACAAAGAAGCTGAAAAGAAGCTGTCCAGAAAAGATGAGGGATTGACGATGGAAGAGAAATTGTAGAGAAAGAAGACAAAGTGGACTTAGTTCACAAAAATCTCTCATAAACAATCACAACAATAAATTGGCTCTGTGTGCCAGCAACTGTCACAAATTAGCTACGATTCTTCTTTATATATGTTTAAACAAATCTGCTGTAATCTAAGTTTGATGGTACATGATCTGTAACACCATGAAAATTCAGTCAGCCTTCCCTTTGGAAGCTGACTCTTGCTCTAGCAGCAGCCCAGGTTCACAGGTGTTCTCCTTGGCTTAGGGATTCTTCCATTCTTTGAAGCAGGCAGAATGTCAGGAAAGCTACTCTGCCACAGTTAGCACACAAAGAATTAGCCTGAAGGTTTTTCTCGCAGCAGTAGGCAGAAAGAAACACTAACAATTTCTGTACAACTCCCCAAACAAAAGACAACATAATGATTTGCTTGTGTATCAAAAACTTTTAAATACAACAGCCTATGAACAGAAAAAAAATTAAAAATTAGTTATATATAGGATAGTTAACCAACACCCATACATACATTTTCTTCTTTGGACCACAGATTTATTGGTTGTTGCAGGTTACACGTGTATTCTACACCTTGTACAATTCAGAAACAACAATCTCTTCCAATGATATTTATCATGTGTTCAAATGCTGATTGAAATTTGAACATTTAAAACCGTAAAATGACCTTAATAGGCAGGGGAAAATGTTTAATTCTAGTACAAACAGCAATTACACAACATTAAATATAAGCTAAAGCTTCTACATTTTTTCTCTTGTCTTTGTTTGCTTTGTTTCTGCACTTGTCTTTCATCCCATTAAATTCATTGGCCAAATTAGTCACTATTATCTGTTTTAATAACAATTTCATAATTAACCAAATGGGAAAAAAACACCAAACCAGAATGCTTCCAATTCCCTAAAACCCAGATCTTACCCACCCACTTCAACATCTGCAGATGGTAAGCACAGTCTGTCTCTTCTTTAGTATCAATAATGTTAGCTGTTAATATCTACCTACAATAATCTTTTGATCTATACCAGGACTACTTGTCTGGCCCAGTTCTGCACTCATTGCTCAGGCAAAGCTAACCCTTGAATCAAAGAGAACTTAGTTCAATTAAAGGCTAAAGGAAAGAGTTTTTACTTTGCTCTTGGCAGTAAGTGCACGGGAAGAGTCCCATAAAACACAGCAGTGTTACGGGGATATTTGCCTTTGCATTCAGCAGCTGCAAGAAGGTGTCTCAGCTCTGTGAGTCAGCCCTGCTTCACTAAAGCAACTCATGGAAATATATGAACAGATTTTTTGTAGACCCAACAGGTTTTAGTAGGAACTGGTTATGTTCTGCTAGTTTCAGTGTCTCTTACAATTTTAGAATTTTAGAAAGGACATAATTAAGCAGCAATAAAGTGTGAGAGATATTAAGGACTTCCAGTCTCAAGAATTTAAAAAACAAGTCAAATCTAAATACACTTTTTATTGACCTTGGACTTTTTAAAGCAGATTTGAAGTCTGAGGTTTGTGTTTCTGTTTTTCTCACATGGGGCTTGAGAACTTTTTTTTGAAAACCAAGATGCTTCCAGAATCAAATTATTCTAGGAGCTGAGGCTTTAGGAAAAAAAAAAAAAAAACTGAAAATCATCAAAAAGCCATTAGCTCTTTCTGTTGGGTTAGGTAGTTTAGTGACCTAGTTCCCTCCACAGATGTTATTTTGAGGAATGTTGCTGCAACCATTCCAGACAAAAGGGATGCAAGAAAATTTGGGGTTTTGTGACCAGAGTGGTGATTGCATACATGCACTGAAGGCTGAGCAGACTGTATTTCACCAGTTGATGGTTATTCCCAGGACATGCAATTAAAATGCAGCTGTTCATTAGGAAAACGATACACTATTCTTGCATAAGTGAGGTGTGTAGTGCGCAAATAAAGGGGTCATTTTTGGTCCAAAGCCAGTCTCTGAATAAATGCTGGATGGGAGATTTTATATACAATTTAACAATCAGGAATAAAGAGGCAAGACTTGAACCAAGAGCAAAAACAAGCCTTTGAAAGTTGAAGACATTACTTGGAAAACATCTTCAAAAATACTTTCAATAGACAAAAAAAATCAATACTAGCAACACTTGTAGTGAATTTATCTAGTTAAAGCACCACATAATTCTAGGAACTTTTCTTTCTTGAAATAAATACCAGCCCAAATGGAGGCTGATCTGGTTGTTAGCTAAAACAGCAAAAGAAAACCACTTGTTGCTATGCTCTTTATTCATCTTATTAATCACTGACTCACATTCCTCTAAGTGTTTGTACCTGGGTACAGGTACAGAGAACCCACACAGGGTGAAAGACATCCCCATGTTTGTGGTCTGGTATTAGCAAATTCTCAAAGAATAATATAATCAAAATTTCACAAAACGTGGTCATGCAGGATACCCTGTTCATGGCACACAAGTGGCCATTTCCCTAAAATCTGTGGATTTATCCACAAGTAAGCCCTTTCCAGCCTGGGTTCCCTCACAGAGGTAGCAGGTGTGTTTTTGCATTCTTCATTAAAACTTTTTTTGACTCTGTAATTCAAATATCCATCAGTAGTTTAGAGAGGAAAGATTGTTCAATACACCCTCTTATAGTCGGTGATAATCACAGCTCACATGCTACAATGAAATCCATTTGAAGGCATCAAAACAAATACCTGACTTTAGAAACCATCAGTCACCTGCATCTTACATTGACTTCAGTATATTTTGCAGACACTCATTTCAAATAAAGACTTTCTTCAGGTGTACACAACTCAAATCAGCCAGAGTGCCTTCTCTTTTGAGTGCTTTTGAAAAGACATGTTGGAAAAGCATGTTCCTTCCTCCTTTACAGTGAATGGATTCTTTGAGGAAATGGGAGTATTAACTGTGATACAGCTACCCTTTTTGTCAAATTCTTTTGCAAAGAGATCACTGCTTCTGGGACCCACAGGCCCACATATTATTCACAGACCACACACTGGGAGGAGATGCATTGACCTCAGGTCTCTTACATCACCATTAGTGTTACTCCACCCAGGATCTGAATAGTTCATTTGGATGAAGTGTCAGAAGTTATCAAGAGTAGCCATGAACTTGGGCTGATTCAGTTTTGAAAGGCTAAACAGTGCTCAAGGAGCCAGAGATGCCAAATTTTCCATAGTTGTTCTAGTGTTTTGGTGGTATTGTTTTCTTTAAATTCATATTACAGATTCCCTACTTTATTGCTCAGTCCCAAGGAAACAAGAGAAAACTTTCATCTGCACTCATTTATCTTCTCTGTCATTTAGGAGAATCACACAAACATCCCTTCTGGATGACATGGCCTCCTGGATTCTACAAGCTGGCTGTGAGCAAAGGCCACAGTCTCCAGGGCCAGACCACAGGGCTCTCCTTTTGTACAGCTGAAGAAACACAGAGTAAGTGTGAAATTACCAAGGATTCCTTCCCTTGACACAGGGGATCCTTTGGGTGGATGGATGACAGGCTAACCCGCTTTACTCAACAAATGCACATGCTTCCCAGAAGGGGCTTGCAGGAGTTTTAAGCAACTAAAATGGATTGGGAGCAGACATAATAATGTAAAAAGTTTTTGGGCAGCAGAATAAAGGACTGCAGCCCAGCCTTGAATGTGTGCTAAATTAGACTAAAAGACAGAATCTTATTAAGCCTGAAGGAACAGAGAGAGACCTAGCTTCCATGTCCTTCCTTCTTATGATGTACTGAGCATAACCCCAGCAAGAAAGAGAACTGTGCTTTTGAGTTTTCGTTTCTCAACCTACTTAGCCTTCCATGTGCCCATAGGACAAAGGGGGGACAATAACAGAGAGGGTTAATGGCTTCACTACAGTTGACTGGTGTTAAAGCTGGGGCAGATGTGGGCTTTAATTAGAAAGCAGCTGCACATACATAAACCACAGCAATCTTAATCCAGAGAGTGACAGTGTGAATACAGACCTCTTGCAAAAGCACATACCTTTAATCCACATTTGTCTGTGGTTTTAGGGGGAAGGGTTTCTGCAGAATTCTATCCTCATAGGAGAGAGAAGGAAAAAGTACACATATATCTAAAAATCAGAAAAGGGTACTTAAATGTAAACAGAAAAGAATAAAAATAGATCAAGTATCTCAGCACCAAAAGAGAATATTAAGTTTTCCGTTACCTTTCACAGAATAGATCTCTTCTGCTCTGAGCACGGCTCCAGGTGTTCCCATGGCTTTCCCCTGAGCATTGATTATGCTGGACATCCTGTGAGCCCCCACAAACTGGTAATTATATCTAGAATTGAGCCTGTTAGGAATTCAGGTACCAAATTTACTAGGAATACAGCCAAGGAGGAGGAGGAGGAAATCATGAACATCAAATTCACTCTGTTAATTTTTACCACGGTCCACTGGGTTGAATGTGGATGTTTCCTTGTTGGGAAGCAGGTCAGTGCAGAAGAAGCAGTGCTGCTGGACACACCAGGTGCTGCACACTCCTCTCCCTGCAGGCAGCAGCAAAACTGTTCACAGCAAAACCCAGTACAAAAACTCTGCTACCTACTGAGGCCCAGGAAGTCCAATAAGTCTGACGGCCACAAGCTTGTTCAGCCTGTGTATAAGGATATGCCCAAGAACTCCAGACAGGACAACGTCTGGCACTTCTCCATATCCAGAGAGGAGTGTTCAATGCCTTGCCCCATCATATGCACTGCACATCCATGTCAAGTGCAATGCACTTCATGCTGTCAGCTCCACTCAGCTCTAAATGGACCTGAAGGTAGAGGGTGGCTAAGCTGGGAAGTTTTATCTCAACATATACTACAGTAAAACATTTCCTTTCTGTCTTCAGTGATGGTCCATATACAGTCTTACACTCTATGGATGCTTACCATCCTTTGACTTCCCCATTCCACCAGTGTAGATTGTTTGGATGAGAAGTCCCTGGCCCTCAAAAAGAAATAGACAGAGAAGGGGACAATCCTCAATCCTGTCAAGAATTGCAGCAGCCCCAGAAGCTTCTGTATTAGGACTTTGGCTCCTGGCAGGACCTGTGGATATGTGGAGAGAGGAATGCACACTGGAGCAGGTTTGCTGGCAACACTTGTGACCCTATGGAAAACTGATGTAGGAGTAGTCTGCTCCTGAAGGAATTTATCCCTTGGGAAGGATCACACTGGTGCAGTTTGTGAAAAACTGCAGCTCGTGGGAAGGATCCATGTTGGGAGAAGTCCTCACAATCAGTTAAAAAAAAAAAAAAAACTCTGGAGGGAAATCTTGTGTGGGATCTATACAATGTCTAGGCAAAACTGCCTTATTTCTAAATCCACATTGGAGGCCATCACTTGAGTAACCCTGGTACACATACACTGATAGCATGACCTTGAGTAGCCCTGGTACACATACACTGACAGCATGACCTTCAACTAACAGATGAGTCCAGAGTCTTGGACTCTGTTTAAAATTCATCAGTGATTCACTGCCAAAAGACAGTTCACTTCTGGCCTGCTTCAGTGGGGAAGCCACTCAGGCCCTGAAGCTGGCTGGGTAACACAGGTGCCAAAGAAATCCATATGACACAGAGGGACAAGAGGGGAAATACCTAGTAATAACTCCAATATGAACTCTTTTCATTTTTCAGCTGTAATAAAGTGCCTATGTATCCATATGTAAGCACACTAATGAGGGGCCTGATTTCCAGGACCACTGAGTCTCCTGTAGTTTCTGTGGAAACTGCTATATAGAAATCCAGTCTCTGACAAGGGACTAAAAATGCATTTTCACAGCTGAAGTCAGGCCACTGTTCTTAACAAGAACATCTGGATATTTTGGTTTCCATATCATAACAGCTGAGGATAGTGTAAGGCTGATCAGCAAAATGAAGTGGGATTACAACATAAACCCAGTATTAATAGTATAAGCAAAAGCCAAGGTTGCTAACCTTTTATGTGGAGACTGTGCAGACAATAATAAAGGGGAAAAACTCCAGAGAAACCTAACAGATATTCTTTGCTGCAGCCACTTGGGGGGTGAGAAACAGGAGAAAACAGCTATTCTTTTGATTGACTGATAGGCTGAAATAATTCAGGAATACAACATTTTTAAATTCCACACAAACATTTCCATACACAACTCTAACACAGGAAACCTTGGAATCATACAATGATTTGGATTGGAAAGGACCTTAAAGACCATCTCGTTTCAACCCCCTGCCATCGGTAGGGACATCTTTCACTAGACCAGGTTATTCAGGCCCTATCTAGCCTGGCCTTGAATATTTCCAGGGATGGGGCATCCACAGCTTCTCAGGGCAACCTGTTCCAGTGCCTCACTACCCTCACAGGGATTTTTCACTTAATATCTAATCTAAACTTACTTCCTTTCAGTTTGAAGCCGTTCCCCCTTGTCCTGTCACTGCAGGCCCTTGTAAATAGTCCCTCTCCATCTCTCCTGTAGACTCCCTTCAGGTACTGGAAGGCCACAATTTGGTCACTCCAAGGCCTCTTCAGGCTGAACAGTCACAATTCTCTCAGCCTTTCCTCACAGGACAGGTCTTCCATTCCTCTGATCATCTTTGGTGGACTACTCTGCTGGCTTCAATTCAACAGGTCCATGTCCTTCATGTGCTGGGGTCCCCAGAGCCAGATGCAGCACTACAGGTGGGGTCTCACCAGAGCTGGCCAGAGGGGCAGAATCCCTTCCATCCCCTGCTGCCCACAGGGCTCTGGATGCAGCCCAGGGCACATCTGGCTTTCTGCACTGTGAGTGCCCATGGCTGGCTCATGTCCAGCCTCTCAGCCAGCAGCACCCACATCCTTCTGGGCAGGGCTGCTCTCCATCTGTTCATGCCCAGCCTGGATTGATACCAGGGGTTATCCTGACCCAGGACTTGGTCTTATTAAACCTCATGAGATTTCCATGGGCCACTTCTCAAGCTTGTCCAGGTCCCTCTGGATGGCATCCCATCCTATAGCCATGTCAACCACATCACTCAGCTTGGTGTCATCTGCAATCTGGAGTGTGAGTGTGAATTTCATGGATTTGGCATTCTGGATGATATTGTTACTGAGATTAACAACTCTTCAGAAGGGCAGATGCATCTGAAAGTACTGGTCACTCACACAGTCCTTAACTGCACCACTGCTTAATGAAGATTATGATTCGCTCCCATTTCATTTGTGGATATGTACCACATTTCCTTACTTCCCCCAACATCCCATTGGTGGCTGCTGGCATTTCTGTGCACAGAAAAGTAACTAGTGAAGTATTTACTATATTGCAGCTTCTTCAATTCAATCTAGTTGCAGAAAATAGCCATTTTCTCTGTCAGTGCTTCCAGGACCAATTGCCAGCACCTGATGAAATGCTGGGAGAGCTCAGAAGCATCATAGGAGTTACCAGCACAGAGTGAATAATCTGTGAGTGAATTGCAGTGCCTCCAAAAGAAATCTTTCTACCCCAATCTTCAGCTATAAAATAAAGTGCTGCAGTAATTTCCTAACATCCACATTATGCTGCAGCTACTTTTTCATGTATCTGCTTTTATACAAAGCACATTGAAGTGGGGAGTGATGTGAAGGTCAGATTTGTTTTGGAAAAGCCCAAAAGCTCTTTCTGCTTTTATTAGGAGAGCTGTGAGAAGGCCCAGTGGCAATGATATGTAGATAAACATCTGCATTCCTTACATACCACAATCATTTTTGCTTCAAGCAGAACTTCACACTTCCAATGCTAAGCAGATTGTGTATGTGCCCATTAGACACCCAAATGCTCTCTTCCCCATTTGGTGTCAGGTGTCCATTTGACAATTTGCTTTTGCATTATGAAGAGCTATGACTGATTCAGTGATCCTCCAGATTTGTGAAAGCTCTCTTGCATGCTGAGCAAACAATTCGTCCTTTTACAAGAATGAGCTGATTCTTTAGTCAAAAATATTCCACTACTGTACAGTTGCATTGCAAAGATCCTCAACTATTTTATGTACTGCCTACTCAAAAAATAAATAAAGATTGAATTTCATTCCTGAGCCCAGGATCATCTTGCACTATACAAATGTAAGTATTTAATTTGGCTTCCCTGTTTATGTTCATTTGTTTTAGTTGCTCTGTGTCTTACTCAAACACAAGAATGCAGTATAATTTGACTTACTCAGAACTGTGTGTTTTTGGCTGCTTTTTGCTTCACAGTAAAAAAACCCCAGGTTTTAAAGAAGGTCTAAAAGTGTTTTTTGTTCTTTAGTTGTGAAACTAAAAACTAGACAAACAACCAAAAGAAATTTCATACCGAGAGCGTGCAAATAAAGGCATAGACTTAAAAAATGAACTGTTTGTAGTATTGAGGAAAGGAAGCAGATTGCCAGCCTGCAGAGACTGTTGCTCCCCCCTGCAGAAAGATGTTGGAGGTTAGAACAGTGCAGTACCTACTCCAAAACTCTCTTGCCAGCATAAATTGGTTTATGGCAGGTACAGGGGAGTATAGGACAAAGCTACGTAACAGTGATGGGGGAACTTTCCCTGGGAAAGTTTATTCTAACCCAAGAGATCTGGGAAGTACCAAAAAGCTGTTCCAGCTCACACTGTAGCAAATGGGAGGAAATGGAGCTGCTGGCTGTAGAAGGAGCTGCCACAGGTCACAGGAGGTTTCTCAGCACAGCAGCACCTCACGCCCAAGCAGCAGGACTGACAATCCCAGTCACTGAGTCACAGAGTCTGTTAGGTTTGAAAAGACCTCCAAGATAATGAAGTCCAACTTTGGACTGATTACTACTTTGTCAACTAGACCATGGCACTAAGTGCCATGTCCAGTTGTTTCTTGAAGAGTTCCAGGGATGGTGATTCCACCACCTCCATGGGCAGCCCATTCCAATGCTTTATAACTCTTTGTATGAAGAAATTCCTCCCGATGGCCAACCTGAACAATCCTGGTGCAGCTAGAAGCCATGTCCTCTTGTCCTGTCACTTTTTCCCTAGGAGAAGAGGACAACCCCTACCTGTTTACAACCTCCTTTCTTAGATCATCACAGATCTCAAAGGCATCAGTAGAGCTTAAAGATGCAGGGACAGCATCTGGGACAGTATGGAAGAAACTTCATGACTGGTGTTACTTCTGCAATCTTCACTTAGATCCATATTATTTTACAAGTACATAAACTTTCCCTAAAAAAGACATTGAGGATTCTCCTATGAAATGTGTTTTTTTCTGGCAAGGTAAACTGAGCTTAAGCAATCACTCACATCCAGGTCCACATCAGGCTGGAGCGCTGACAGTTTTTCAGTGTAAAGTGCACAGTCAGGGTCAGGGCTGGAATGTGAAGCTCAGCCCTTCCCAGACACAGGGAGTGTCCCTGAGAGCCAGCCTAGCTGAGGGAAGTTTAGGGCAGCCCTGTAGATGCTTTTGCCTGTTTCTGTGAATTATGTGAGATGAATAACAACCAAACCAAAATAAATCTCCACAGGAGGCTGAAAGTAGCAGCATCCAGAGCAATTATAGTCAAATAATCAGAAGTAGCTCCCAATTTGGAGATGTTCTTAGTTTCAGATGCCTGAGAAAGATGTACCACATAGAAGCCCCATTTGCCATATTTTGAAACGCTGATTTTCTTATGCTGACTTCTACCTCAAAGAGCTCTATCTAGCCATAAAAAGCTGAATAATTTTACTGAAATTGCTGGAGTTACAGATATTTACATTTCATAATAGTTTACAAATGAAAATTGGGTTGTAAAAGTATTTGAAATGAAAATTTATTCCAAGTATTGCTCTAATGATTGGTTGTTTATAAGCACTGTGCAAAAAACTGATTCTATATTCAGTTTTAAAATGCATGTACAGCAAGCATTACATTAGCAAAATAAGGAATAGTCAAAGAGGAGCAACATAAAGCAGAGGCACACCCTTCTGAGACAGAATGCAAAGCAACACCCATGAGTAATAAATAAATAATTGGTCACAAATTTTATACCATACAGCTTTCTGCTTCAGAGGATAATACATAAATATTTTGCAGATGCCATCTACAGGGGGAGTGGAAAATCTTGTAGCAAATAAAATAATTAGGAAACAGTTCTTAAAATCTCATAATTTCTTTACTTATGTTAGCTGTTGCAACAAGAAGAGTGACCAAGTCAACCGTCTCTTAAGCATTTATGAAGAGCCAAAAAGAAACTGGAGAAATGTGGACACATGAATGTTAACATCCCTGAGACAGAAATTAAAGTAGAATTTTTTTTTTAATTAAATATTGATCATAAAACTAAAAAGCCACTGATATCCTTGAAAAGTACCCCATTTAAACTCAGAGAGGTTACACACTCACAGACCTTAAGGTCTCATACTCTTTTTATTTATACCAGGCTGCCCTCTAGCAATGGAAATTAGTGCACAGCATTCATGAAGGGTTTTCTCAGAACACAAGTTAGTTTTCCCTTTCAAAAAATGTTTGTTCTTTGTCTCATCTGTGCTTTAATCTGCATTTTAAAGCTCTTATTTGGTAATTTTTCTCATTAGTTTATTAGAAACAGCAAAATTGGCTACTTAATTGCAATGGTTAAAGCGAAGCATATTTGGAGACAGCAACTGCTTTATATATATATACTTGGCTGAACTTTGCTCCATTAGACCTGATGCATTATCAGAAAATCTGGCTCCAGCCTTTTCTTACTCAGTGCAAACTGCACTATATGAAAAGCAGTCTAGTGCTGGTGGACTCCACAGTGGCTCTCCACAAACCTGGCAGTATCTTGTCATTTTTTCTAGCACAAATTGTACAGGGTATATTCCAGTTCAACACTGGAGCTATAAACCCCCAGCACACTAGACCACACTCACGGGGTCTGACACATCCCAACCCATTTTGCCTCTCCCACACCTTTCCCTGCAAAATTTATTATCACTGTCTGCTGCTAACTCAATCTACCTGGAAATTAATATGCCAATAAAATACACAATCATTGAAATAAAATTAATTATTATTTTTTAAGGGAAGTCATAAAACAAATAGTTATTGTTACATTTCTTCTTTGGCTTGATAAAATACATGAAAATTCTCAAGCCCTGTGTTGATATTCAGGCCCTAGGCTAGGAAGGCATTGCAGAGCACACTCTAAGCCACCTTGAATAGAAGTCAGTAAAAGCCAAAGACAGGCTTACAGACCTTTCCAAGTGCCTGACCAAAACTGGAGTTAAGATTCTGGTCTCTAATTGAGTTGAAAGCCACTGCAAAAGGCTTCATTTAGAAAATCTTGTTCAAATTAAAAGTAACCCAAATTGGCTCCAGTCCTAAACTGGAAACATAGTTAAACATTCTGATTAAATGGCTTCTATGATTACAAACAATAAATAATCACAAGTTTTCTGTTGAAAGAAAAAAAAAAGAGTATCTGAGAGAAAGCACCAGAAATGCTGACAAAACAACACAGGTGAGCTGGCAGCCATGGGGCTAAGGGAGGCTCTCCAGCTACCTGCAAGTCCAAACTGTTGTTTGAAATAATGCACAGTTGGAAAGTTGTTCCAAAGTAAAGGTCAGACGTCAATAGAAAGGTAATTCAAAAGGCAAAGAAATTTGTATTTTACAGAGTATACTCCCTAAGGACTTAGCAAAAGATCACTGCTGTCATATTGAGCTGAGGAAACACTGAGAGGAAGATATCAGTAAGATGCATTTGACTTCCTGCTTCTCTCCCTGCCATTACCCCAAGCTGAATTAGCCGCAACAGCTATAGCACCCACAGGCTGGGGGACTTGAGATGGCCAAACTGACCTGCATGTCCTTCTTCCCCTCTTTCCTTTCAGCATCTTTTGTGGACAGCTGAAGTGGAGGGGTTACAACTACCAGGATAGCACTTTGTACTAGAATATCTCAGCTGTGTGTTTGAGGAGGCTTTTGTGTTGCCCAAATAGGACAGCAAGGTTGATCATTACATATCCAACATTAAATAAATATATGAGGGGTGAAGGCATGGTAATGTATCTGTCTCAGGGACAGCACTGTACTGACGCTTCATTTTAGAGTGAACTGCTGCTTTGCATCTGCTGTGAACCTCATATTAAACTCAAAGTATTTCCATTAACCTTTTCCCCATAAATTTAAACCTTCGGAGGGGTTTATACGTGACACTACTGAAAAGCATGTTGTATGTTGCAGTAGTGGAAAAATATGTTACATGGAACAAATCAGAAGGTTAAAGCCTCCACTCTATTTTTCCAAACAAATACTCTTTTCCATTAACCATGTGACTGGAATCCTGTACCAGAGTCTTTGAGGCTGATTATGTGGAACAGCTTTTAAATACTACTTTTGATTTTTTTTTTTTAACTAACCAGTGGGACATTCTTAAAATGGTATTCTTAAAACACTATCAAATTATTTCTCTTGATTAATATAAATAATGACACTTCTTGAAATATTCAGCTTCTTGCCCATGCCCAATTTGCTGAGAATTACATCTGCTAGGGATTCACACTGGATAATTATTCAGTGTGTTATAACCAATAATTGTCAAATAGCACAGTTAAATCTTAAATAGGATTCTACAGGCCTCAAGCAAAATTCCTACTGAAGTCATAAGAAATCTTTCTTGAGAAAAGACCAAGGGCTAAAACTGTTGAAGGAAAGAATAATTTTATGAAGCCCTGCTGGCCAGTTTACACATTAGATAAACTGGTGTTGGAACTGGCAGGCTATTTGGACAGGAATGGAAAAGCTTACACAATTAGACCTTATTCAGCTACTGCAAAATCTCATCTCTGGAAATCAAAAGTTTGCATATATATGGAGACATGAGAAAGTCCTAGTACTGAAAAAACTTATGAAAATTACATTGATTCAAAAGAGTGGTTAAATATAGTCTTGAATGAAGTCCTACTGCAATGTATACTTATCTCCAGGTACACGCTTCAGTGCTTTCCTGAGTCAAGATATTAAAGAACACAAAGTTTTCCATTAACAGTACTTTCTAAACTGAGAAATACAAAACTTCAAGAAGACCTGTAGCCACAGATGTTTGACACTCATAGGAAAAAGTGCATGAACTGATAAAAGTACCACTTCCACAGAGAAATCAGATGCAGAGCAAAATGCTCCAAATGACAGAAAAGGTAGCAAGGAGTCTCTGAGGTAAAGGGAAAATGTGAAATGATGGTACACACCATGAAACCCTAATTTTGAACACTGCATTTTATTCCTCTTATTTTGCCTTTTCTTCTTCTTCTTCTTCTTCATAAAAATGCTACACTATCTCAAAGGCCTAATATCATACTGCTTTGCTATGCATACTCTACCAGGATATGTAGATAGTCTGACTGCAGGCAGCAGAGATATAAAAAGTATGTTTAAAGAAGAGGGACCTCTAAGCCATCTTAGAAGAGAATCACTGCATGGAAACAGATAATGATGGTGAGAGAAGGGAAAGGAATGCAGCAGCTGCAATAGCCAATTTCCCCCACAGTCAAAATATCAGAGAGAATGACACTGATGGGCTTCAGGCTGCAGCTGACTTTTAACGGAACCTTTCCTGATTTGTACACTTCGGAGTAAAATCAAGTTCAACAACAAAGCCCTAACTCTTGTCACAGCAGTCTGTGCATTAGAAACTGGGTTAATCACAACTCTGAAATAGATTCTTTCATTGTGTAGCTCATCTCAAGAATGGATGTATCATAATTACAAAACTTACCTACTTCATACATCTGAAATGTGTAAGATGAGAAAGAATTACTTGGATTTATAGCTGTTCAATGGAGTAGAACCTTGACTATTTTCCTCAATATTTTCACTACCATTTGGAATAAAATTTTTTGAATGGAGTTGTTAGTATTCAGTATTGCTTTGGAGTACTCTAGTTTATCCTATTGTACATATAAAACTGAACAAATACAGTAAGGCCAAATTGAACATGTCATAGAATGGGGATAAGTGTGCATTTGATGGTTGCTAACAGCAATTTCTAAATATAATCTCTCACTTTGCTATGGCAAACCTGCAATTCTTGGGCCAGGCAGATGCAGAATGTATCAAATTAGTACCTTAGGGCAAGGAATAGAATGGGATGTTTCATTATAAACTCAGGGAAGCAAACTACATCCTTAACATACTCTGCTTCCAGACATTGCTGAGGCAATTGATAATTATTTATGTCTCATGTGAGAATCACCAGAGGAAATCTCTGGAACTAGTCATTAATCAAACAAAAGCATAACACAGAGCTAAAATTTTTGAAATGGTGCCAAAAGCATTTGTGGAAATTTGCAATGACAACTGATGAGAAACTCAATGCCTAGAGGGAGGGAGGGTTGTGGCTTTCCTCTGGTTTTGTTTTGGCTTTTTTAATTTTGTTTTTTACTGATTGCTATAGAATTGTTACAGGGAAAGTCTTCCAGTCAATCCTTTGTAGAAAAGAAAATCAATTTTATGAACAGTTTCTATTATACTGGCAATTTTCCTGTAGTTATACAGAATGAGATTTATCCATTCCAACAACAGGTTTCCAACTAAAGAAGAAAACCAAAATATAAGGCAACAGAATAGGTCTGGAATAGAGTAGGGTGGGATGACCCACAATCAGAATGCACTTGGCAAGAGAAAAAGGTATTAAATTGGCTTTAAAACACAAAGGAGAATGTCCCAGACAGTAGGGCAGAAAGGCAAAAAATAGGAGAGAAAAAATGAGTGAAGAAACTCTGGTAGATAGCAGCAACTGCCTATGTCTAATTAGCCTTAGCTAAGATGGGAGAAATATATTCTAACAAGCCCTTGCAAATCAGCTGGCAGGTACAGAGACCTCACTTCTCAGGTTCCTGGCATAAAATGATATATTTTGCACATTCTTGTATATTGCCTAGAGAAACAGGGGCCATGGGACACTGTACTCTAACATGAAAAAAGACAGTTGCAGCAATCAAGGCCATTACCCTCAGATTTCCCTACGCTACCAAACCTGGACACTTTGTGTTCAAACAATCCAGACAGACACAGTCTTCAAGGCACTAATACTTACGATACTCTCTAGTATTTTTTTTTTATTCCAAATTACTTCAGGTAAATTCATCCTTAAAAGTTTTCATGCTGCAGTGTCAGGTACAGTGCTTTTTCTCTTCCCACTCATTTTACCAGGGCTGGCATTCGAGGCCTAATTTCAAATTATGGCCACAGCTTCAGATAATGCAAAGTGTCATTTTTGCACCAGCTCTATCATTGTGATAAAAAGATCTGTCAATCCACTGGAAATCTTCCTACTTCAGTGATTTACATGTGCCAGACAATTTTGAAATTCATGATACAAAGAGCTCCTCAAAAAAGAGACTACCTTATAAGAAAAACAATTGGTGACATCCTGCCCAGTGAAGCTCTACAAGTTTCTGTAACGGAATTCCCATTTACACCCACACCAGTCTGGTGACTCGACTGCACTGGTGGAAACAAGACTTTGTTTCTCCAGATCAACCAGCACTTACAGGCAAAGACTCCCACACATTCCTGGATGCTCCAATCCAAACCCTGATGTGCAGACAGGCACAACTGCAGATGATTTATGGATCACACTAGGCTCAGAGTAGGCTCACAGATAAATCAATCCTGGTAGGACAGTACTATTTCCCGGTACTTTGCCACTTCTTTCTAGGGAAATCAAAGACAAAAGCCACAAAAGCTTACAATGGGTGCTTAGGCAAAACTTAACTTATATGATATTAAAGAAATGATTGAGATGAAGAAAAGAACAAGAACCTTCACACATTTAACTCTCAGGAGCACATTCTGATAATTTAGAGGAATCATGACCTAAAGCATCATGCTTAGGGGAAGATGTATTTTCTCCACACATCTATTGGATAAGCACCATAAGCATTAGTGTTTTCCTATAACGACGATGAATGTATGCTAATGTCTTTGTTTCCATGCCAAACTACCCATCTGGTCACACTCCTTTCTTTTCACTTTTGCCCTATGCTATATTTAAGTCAAAAATAGAAAACTATGCATTATCACATACATGTAATTTATGATCTAGACTCTCAGAGTTAATGAAATTCACCAATAACAAAGAGAGAATGGTTTTGAATACTAAGTTTCTGATTGTTTGAGATGTAGCACTGCTTTATTGTGTTTATTGTGTTATTGTGTTGCATTAGCAACCTCTTCATAACAAGGAGAGACAAAAAGTGTTTGAATTAATTACCTCATTGGTAAGGAGGAAAAGAATCTAATTTTTTAATGCATAGTTCATTCATCTGCTAACACATGAGACACTAATATTGTCTCATGCTGATATATCACTATCACCACCATACATGATAAGTTACTACTGGATTTAGGTTTTAATAATTTATTAAAAAGGTGCCTACAAAGTCTTTTGTATTATCACTTGCTGCTTCAAATATGGGAACAGAAGTTTGCATTAGAAGTTTTTAGGAGATCAGTAATCAGACTTCCTGCACTCACTGTGAAATTTATGTGATATATTTATAAATTAACACTAGATGTGTGTAAGTGCTTCCTGCCGGTTGTCTGAGAGTGAATCCTGCAACATGAGTCATAATTATTCAGGCCATAATTTATGATATTCTACATTTCCTTTTGGGCAGCAGAAGTACTTCAGAAAGGCCCTGCTGGGGTATAAATACAGATGAAATGACCAGCCTGCTTCAGGGATTGTCTACTCTTCTAGCTTCTAGGAGAACATTTATGATCAGATCAGTTAGAATTGAAGACAGATGAAGACCTGATAATGGGCCTTTTCTCCAAAGCACCTACAAAAGGGACTTTCACAGCTGGGCATTCTCAGCTGCCCTTGTGCATGTGCAACTTAAATGGCTATTCATTGTCACAGGACAAATGCTTCACTCCTCAGCCCCAGAGAATGTCATTATGTGTGTGAAGCTACAGCTACCAGTATATATAAAATACATTCACATATTTATGGCATCTTCAAGATAAAGTGCTCAGACACTCTCAAGTACAGCTTCGTTGCATCAAGTAGACAGTCCTACCATGATGATTAAGTGATTACACTAAATTATGGTTGAAGCATAGTAAATATTGTGTTCTTCCTATGGGTCCATTATTCTTCTACACATATCAAAAAACTGATGTTAAGCCAAAAGCACACCCTGAATTAATGGTGATATTCAGCTCTTTTCTCAGATGCACAATTGCTTTCCAAAGAAGCAGCTTCTTATAATCCAGTCCCATGTGGCTTGAATCTAACCCAGTTACAGCACTGAAACCTTTTCCCTTTTCAGTGCCAGTACAAAGAAAGCTGGGGACTAGCTCCTAGTCCATGCTCTGGCAGCTTTAATACCAGCCTAAATAGGTTACTGAGGGTTACTTTTGGCACTGCTTGGGAAACTTAACTGATGTCAAGCCAATGTACCCCACTTTCTGCCAACTGCCTCTTGTTCTCTTCTTAATCAAGGAAGTACCATTAAAAAGTGCTGGGGAGAAAGCTGAGGACTGGGCTAAAGCACGCTACGCTCTAGTGAGCTGTGTAAGCACAAGGGATCCACAGGGAGCACTTACAGACCAGAACAACCTGGAGTGGCTACTGTAATTTGTTCTGGGCACCATATAGAGATGCCAGTGTCTCCTCCAAGCCTGTGCCAAATACTCTGGCAAATCTTGAGATTTTGTCCTTAAGTCACTGTTTGCAGAAAAGTTCCTAAATGCTATGTTTTCCTGCCTTCCTCCCTGCCTCCATCCATCCATCCATCCATCCATCCATCCCTCCCTCCCTCCCTCCCTCCCTCAAAACTTTATCTGAAATCCCTTGCACTCTGTGGGACCACAAACAACTTCAAGTGAGTATTTAGCTTATACCCTACACCAGACTGAGCTTTCCAGAAGTCAGAGTTCTGCAAAACCTCAGCTTCCCTTATTGCTATGAAATTTCGGAAATAGGGCACTGCTGCAAAATATTGTCACTACATTACAGGTGAAAGAAGGGGGTTTTTTTTATCATATTTCCTTTTCCATCAGTTATTGAAGAACTTTCTTCCATTCTGAACTCTTAAGGGTTAACTGGCATTGGGTGGAGGAGGGGGAAATCAGAGGTCAGCTCATGTTCTGATATCAGTGAACTCACAAGTTACTCCTTAAGCATGTGGTTTCATCTTAGGTTCTTCCTGCCAGCAATTTCTCACTTTAATCATACACCCACAGCAACCCAGATCTTTAAATTCAGCAATTCTTTCTCAGGTTTCAGCAAGTCATTGGCAGCCTGAGCTATTTTTGGGATATTTTCTCTACTGCAGATGCAGCTTAGGAAAACGCAGGGAGCATGCTAAAGACCTGCAGCTATTTGCCTTGTACGATTTGCTCATTTCTCTTTATTTCTCTGTTTTCCTGCACTCATCACTTAAAGGACAATCTTTCTTGCAAACAAAATCCCTGGAGCCTGATTAGAGGGACTGAAGGCTCCCAGACACGGATTGCCTGCCAGCCACAGCACGGTAAGGACATGGACACTTTTGGCTAGCCTTGCATTGCAGCTTTTTAAGCTTTGCTGAATGTTTATTTGTGTCCATCGCTTCCAAATCAACACTGCTGGCATGGCAGGCAGTCTCCAGCTCCTGGTCTCCATTTTCATTCCCTAAAATCCTCAGCAGTTGTAAGTAACACATTTATACTCACCGTCTCTTTGTGTGTTTTAGAAATTAATGACTGACACTAATTTTGATCAGTTCCAGGGGTCTGGGATTTTTCTTTACATTTTACTATCTTTTGGACATCTGTAATTTGCAATCCTGATTGAAACTGTGGATATTTTATTGCCTGATCTTCCCTGTTGAAGGTATATTGTTAATCTTGTTACTTAGCTCAGCAAATTATTCAAATCAGGGAATGGTTTTATGTACAGTAAATGGAAATGTTATAAAAAAGCCCTGCTCCTGCTGATTTACAGTTCTATACATTGCCTTCCTGTCTTGTGCTCTGGCTCTGCTTTAATACCTTGAGGCTGCTATAGAGCAGTACACTAACACTACAAAGGAATTGACAGCATAAAACCAATGCAGCAGACAGAGCTGTACTAAAAATGACTCAATTTTATCATGCAGTTATTTTATTTGCTCACAGAAATGCACCAAGTAACCTTTGCAAGAATGGTGAAATTTCAATATATTAATGTACTTTAGATTTAATAGATCCAGGATCAGGCTCTGAAGGTGGTATTTTTATTTCTAAAAGTCTCTTAACAATTTTCAGACAATTTCTATTATATTGTCAATGTTGTTTTGAACATAAGGCTGATTACCTGAGTCTGGCTCTCTCATCCAGCTTGTGAGTCTGCCTCAGTTTCACTGAAATCCGATACTAAATTAGCTGAATGATAAATAGGCATCAATCCTTTAATCCTTAGTTCAATTTTATACCCAATCCCAAATGTTAGGACTCAGGTTGCTTGAAATCTTGAGATTCAACGCATTTCCTAGAGACCACAGGAAGAAAGATGGATGTATTTTAGTAAAAGTTAGCAAAGCACTCAATTCCTTACTGCTAACAGAGAAACTGTTATGTCATTAGACAAGTTACAGAGCACACATGTAAAGCTAGATTATGCATTTCTCTCTCAAAAAACCAATGTTGCTCTCAGCACAAACAGAAGTCAGGTGAAGGAAGTTTTACCAACAGGACAGGTCTGTGCAGAATTGAGTCTTTTGGGAATTCAGTGAGATAAACCCAATACAGGAATTATACCTGTACAGACAACCATTCAAGTGGTGCTTGTCGGGGTTCATTTTAGAAAATGTTGTCCTAAATTGTGCCACTGATAAAAATTATTATCAAAAAGACAATGCTTGTTGTCACAAGATGTGCAGAAAGGAAATAGTCTGAATAATGAAAAAACAGATAACATATATAACCATTTTTTTTCAAAACAAACTGTTGCATACAGGAATTTGCTGGAAATTTAAAATCTTGTCTTTGTTAGAGGAGGAATATAGACTGTGGAGATTAGCAACTCTCCAGACCTTCCCAACTGAGCATGCACTCTTACCATGTTAATACACTCATTTTTTTGGTGTGCATATATAAAAAATCAGCCACACACAAGATATTAAAGATTAATTTATTCTATAAATGAACTAATTTATAATTCAGCAGCAGCACTGCATAACTCACACTTGATGATCCTTGCCTACAAACCAGAATATAAAAAGGGCTAATGGATAACAACAACAAAGGCTAAAGTGAAGTGGAACCCATGTTGAAGTAAAGTAAAACTTGTTCTAGAGTCAGAAAAAAACTTGATTATTCTTCAGAATATCATGGAAGTGGGTCCCTCTAATTTTAGTGACATTCTCAGACACACACTAAAGCTGCAATATGATACTGTACATTAACACAGCCATGGTAATTGGCCAGTTATATTCCATTCAGCTTGCTTGGGTTTTTTTAAGTTTACACTTTACAATTTTAGTTTAAAAATCAGTTTAGAAAAAGTTAACGGGTCCTGTACTACTCTGCAATTGGCTAGACTAAAAGCACCCATAGTTTCAATGGCTCCACTGACACGCAGTAACTTACTAACGGCAACAATCTGATCAGATGTCTGAGCCCTTCATTAAAATTGAACGGACAGTTTTATTTTTCCTGGCTGTCACTTTGGACCAGATTAATTCCATTAAATCCAGTTGAGGGACTGTGTTGAAAGAGGAATCATCAGCAAAAAGTGAATAGCTAAAGTTCTTCAAGGACTGGGTCTGAATTTTAATAGCCATACAGAGCAGGGCTCTGCAACAAAAAACTGACACATTTAGTGGTGTGCTGGTGTATGTTGGGAGGCAGCATCAGTTTAGAGGAGGAATAACACAGAATTGCAGAAATGAGAGAAAATGTAGTAGGAAATTAAGGTCCCATTGGCAGGAATAAGCAGATAAGGGGGCAGTTGAGGTGGCAGGCTGCAGACTGTATGTGAGGAGGCAGGAAGCGCTCGCATGGCGTGTCTGAGCAGCTGGGCATTGTCTTCCCAGCAGCTGTGGAGCCCTGGCAGCACCAGCACTCCCCAGCCCTCTCCCAGATAGCAACAGCAGTCTGAAAATGCTCTGCAGCCTGTTTCTCTTGAATCCTCCCATCTCCATTTCTTCCCACATCATCCCACAGCTGGAGTAGGTCACTTCTGGATCTCATTTCAACCTAAACCTCAGCCTGATAACAGTTAGAGAAGCATCAGGGTAATAAGGGCTGCTTGGGAAGGATCAGAGAGAGGCTACATGACCTGGGCAGCAAGGTGGAAGTAACAGGAATGGAGAGGTAACAGATATCCTGGAGGACTGTGCAGAGACAGGCAGACAAACAAAAGTGCAGCTGCTTCCACCTAACACTCCAAATGCAAAACAGCTGAGAAAAAGACAAAACCATATTAGAGTACACCATTAGTGATACTAGAGACAGTACAGCATTGATGGTATCCTCTAAGTACGGGTCAGTCCCTAATTAAAACATTATATAGTTTTTGTCACTCACAACACAGAAAGATCAATGTGCATTTTAACAATGAGGTGGGAGTATGAAGGCTATTGGTAAAGACATCATCACAGAGATTAATTATTTAAGATGTATGAAAATGTTGGCCCAAGAACAAACAGATATAAATCAAACATAGCAATTAGAATTTGGAGAATACAATGAAGCAGTGAGATGGGAGCAAGAAACCTAATTATCGGGTTTTTATGATGAAGAATGATCAATTACCAAAAGCAATGTCTGTTTCTGCAAGTTGCTGCAACATTATAATTGCTCCAGGACTGTTTCTAGGTCACTGTCATACATGTTAATTTAAGTGACATACAAATCAGTCTTGGGGTGTGATGACTGGATAGGTGCTATAACTTACTTTAGCAATGTTGCTCCTTTTGACATCACTTCTCTCTCTGTACAAAGATTAAGACAACAAATGCAGTAACATCAGCCTCTTTCAGATACTCAGATAAAACTAGCACTTAAAGAAGAATGAATGGAGCAATCTTGGCTCTTGTTGATATTCTGAAGAATCTTGGAAATCTGTTATGAGACTGCATAATTAGGGTATTTTGAATGCATTTTAAGTGTTTTAAGAACAAAAAAGTTACTTCCATATTAAGTTTTTCCTCTATTTTTTGAAAACTAAGTTGATTTGACTATTGTCATTAATGTTACATGAATTTCCATGATAATGCTTTGTAGAATGCAAGTTAAATATAATCCCTGATACCACCTTTTGGCATTTCTAGACATTGGCTTCAATTAAATATAGCTGCAATGGATTCCTTTGCTTTCCCCATCAAATATGTCAACCCTTTAGTCAGTTCTCGTGGATATTTCTATAATCTTGCTGATTCGTGACTGACTTTTGTTTTACTACATATAATGATCAAGCTAGCAATCATAAAAAATAGAATCACTAGCAAAGGCACCTAAAAGTTATATTTATACTTGAAAGTCCAAGTCCAAGTCACTAAGGCAAGTCACTGGCAGACACTGATGATATACAGCAGCTCCTAACTCCAACTTATGCAACTTATTATGCAACATCTTTTCCTCTGCCACGTCCTGTTAGTAACTGAAGTCACTAACTTTATCTAAAGCTAGATAAAATATACTTTTATGTTATGACTGTCTTTTTTGACATCAGACACAGTATTAACCTGTCAGTACTCAAAATTTGAAGGTAAACAAATAATTTTTATGTTTGTCAAAGAAAAAACAAAAGGTCTCAGTCAGGAGGGAGGAAAGAGATTACTATCCTTAAGTATGAGAAAGCCTTCAGATAAGATATTGATCCAGTCATATTTATGTCTAATAATTTCACCATTTTAGAGTTAGATGGAAACAAAAAATATTTCAGTCTTGCAGAGCACACTGACATCACATGGCCCCCAATTTTAGTTCTTTAATGTAGTTTGTCTGTGCTGGTGTTATTAATAGACACTAAAATGGGAACTTCGCCCTGGCTCAGTTTTGACTCACTGCATGGCCTTGGGCATCACATAACCTCTGTCTCCAGTTCTCTATCTGCATAATGCATTTGTCTATCTAGTGACTTTGCAGAGTCATGGGTCAAATAAATGAGTCACTTCACAGAAGTTTTAAATTGAAATACACTGGCTTCTCTTCTGCATTTTTATATTTCCCTGAATTTTAACATAAACTCGCCTTTTTCATAAAGGCAACCAAAGTGTTTAAATAAACAGAAAGAAGAACTATTTAACACTTCCAAATTAAAACCTCCTTGAACTAAAAGAATGGAACCACAGCCACATAAGACAGCTTGTCATCTCACAGCCCAAAATACCTTTATCTGATGCTTTTTATAAAGCTCTTCACTGTCCAGGAGAGAGGGAAGAAAGAAGGAAGCCTAATTTCACACCATGCAAAAAATAACAGATCATATAGTTAGTAAAATCTGCACTGCAAAGTATGGTCTGGGCATAACAGATGGAAGAATCTATCAACCAATCTTCTTTATTACATTAGCAGTCAAAAAAGCTGTATTTTTTAAAATCTAAACTGGTTCTAAGTGCAAGAGAGTCATATTCATTTGTCTGCACCAGAACATATAAATCCTCCATGCGGCTGAGATGACTTGCCCAAACCTAATCAAGTTAGTTATACGCTTAGTTAATTTTTTTGCTTGTCCATTGAAACTAATCAGATTTACTCTACAAAATAACTTCTCTGCTGCAATTCTAACCTTTTGTGTCTCAAGGAGAGAAAAAAACCCTTCCTCAAGGCAGCCCCTGAGGGGAATTTTAAGGCATTTACATGCAATACTCAGATGTTCATTTGTTTGTAACAGGAGTCTAACCTAGATGCAAAACTGAATTACAGAGTCATCTGGCATTACTTTAAAATGCAAAGATGGACAAAGCAAGCGCATTAATTATCAAAAGTTGAAAAGTTCACCACTGATTATTGCTTCAGTGGATGCTGCATCTTTACAAAGCCCAGACATCCAGTGAACAACTGATGCCTCATTAGATACAAGCAATTGTATCTTTCAAGGTGGTGTTCTTGGATGCTCACTCATCCATTGCTGTCATATTTTTTCTTATGACTTGGTTAATTCTTTGCTTGGATGAGGGACAAGGTCAAAAAGGGACCTTATATAAAGGAATACTTATAATCTAGGATACACGAGGCATATGCTGACCAGTGTTGCTGTACTAAGCAAGCAGTGAGTTGTTCCCAAAGTTACTCCCTTTCAGCTCTGCTAACCAGGAACATGGATCTCATGATAGCACCAGCTACCAGAGAAAGGCAAATGCCATTCCATTGCTAATTATATCACTACAGAACAGTGAGAAAAAATAATGTATTGCCCCAATGTATGTAGGTAAGTTTGTATGCACAACAGGCTCCTGGTCTTGGAAGTACCTTGTCCATTCCACAAGAAAAAAGAATTCAGAGCTCCAACATAATTCATAGCTTGTGTCCTCATGGAACTTGGCAACGGGACAAAGAATAAAAAAAAAAACCTCTAAAGCTGATCTAATCACTAATAATGATATAATTATTATGACATAACTAGAAATGTATGATAGATCTAGTCTGACAATGCTATTTGAGGACAACAGGTCAAATGAGGACACAAAAAAATCCAAGGTTTAATTCATTCCCAGTGTAAATTGGCAGTATTCCCTTTCACTTCAATGAGAGATTTACTTGTTCACTCCAGATCTAATTTTTAGTCAGCATCTTCCCAATATTTATGATTGAGTTGCACCAGCCTAAAAAGTACTCACTTTTAAATCCAAAGCAAGAACCTCCAGAGAGTTGGGGAAAGCCATATTTTCATATAAGGGTCTTCATTTAGATAGTACATTTACATTTACTTTTACCGGAGTAACTTTCCCATATAAAGAGAAAATTTATTAAGAAAAAATTAACAAACTTCAGAGGCACAGCAGCAAGAGCCAGTCTAAAATATCTATGTGGCTCTTTTATGTCCAGATAACCAAAAAGTAACACCCAAGGAGGAAAGAACAGAAGGAATCATTGAAATAGAGAATAATGAGAAATAATGAACAAGCAGATACATGTAGATACATGTAATCTTGTATTGTTTAAACAACAATAATAAATTCAAACATTAAACCAGAAAGAGATGCTTCTACATTTTTGTTTTGTGGAAAAAGGGATTTTTGTTTTCATTGTGACACAGCTATTTGAGAGTTTCAAAACAGCAAATCTTGGTGAGGAAGGGAAATTTTGAGTTGTGCTAAATTAAATACTTGAGTCATGTTAGTGTGTAAATTGCAGTAAAACACAGAGATACTCCATCCTTCTTCAGCTCAAATGGTATCAGCAATGAGGTCAGAGGATCAGTACTAGTACACAGTCAATCCAAAAGTATTGCCACAGAAAAGTCTTGATTCTGGAGAAAACACTTCACCACAGGTTGGACTGTGATGATAAAGTATATATTTAAATTCTTCGTTGTATTAGCAGAGGGATTTTGCCACAGCATAGCCCTGAAGTAAAAATGAAGAGAGAACTGAGGCAGCCAAGTGGTCCATTATGTATTCTCAGAAGACAAAACAGTGAATCATTTATGATAAGTTCAATCAGCAAAACCAGCTTATCTATAAATACATTTTTAATGTGGTTATTGATTTAGTTTTTAATGATGGTTGGTTAAAAGATGAGGTTGTCCAAGATCTGTATCCATTACTATTAAGTGTTGAGGACTTGTGGATGGGTGCTGTTTACTGACTTCCACATATTGCATAAATATCATGGCCATGCCTCAATGACTCAGGTCAGGGTGTGTTGCTCAAAACTCTGTACAAATGTCAAGCAACCAAAGTTCCTGATTCGGTAGTTTATATATTAAAATTAAAAAAAAAAAAAAGTAAGTTTTATAAAAGCACAGGACTTGAATGGCAGTTTATGAGCTGCCAGGTTACTTTCAATATTGATCAACTAAATTTTCATCCAGGGTAACCATTGCTTCACATGAAAAAGGAAAGAATTTCACCGGGCTCCATTGACTGAATGGCACTGCAAGCTTTTGCCACTAGAGTGTGTCAAGGCATTTGTGAGGAATAAACCTCTTCACGTGCTGTATCATTCAATTCAAACTATTACCACAGCCCTGGACAAAGACAAGCAACTTGAATGTACCATTTATTTTTCTGATTTCCTGCTTGACTGCTAGAACTTGTCTTAAAGATTATACTACTAAGAAAAGGTCTCACCTCATTAGTCTGCTTATGCTGTGCACAGGGATTTTTATATGGATTCTGAACACAGGCATCCAGAAACAGTCCAGCCAATTTTAGGATCCATTACACGGTGCCTATATTTTCAGTTCAATGTCAATGAAACATCCCTTCCAGGCTAAGACTCCTACTTTGATGCAGTACAATAACCCTGCTATTTTGTATTGAAAAGTCAGCACAGCCAGTCAATGTATGTAAATCTGTCCTTTCCTGCTTCTCTCTCTGCTGGATGTCTGCAGTTGCACTAAAATTGGGGTGAAGGGCAGGGGGGAGAGGAAGGGGGAAGGGGAGCCTACACACCTATAACAAAAACTGCTGAAAATCTGAAAACATACTGAAAATCTGTGCTGAGAATAGAGATGCTCCAGCATATTTAAAAAATCAGTTTGAAGAGAAACTATAAAAGCCCCTCTGTTTGATAGTAAAAAAAAAAAAAAATCAGAGCAGTTAAAATTAGAAATGCGTAGGCATAAAGCATTTCCAGGATCAAACAGAGTATGTTGAAATGTACACATTTGGTAATGCTAAAAATCAGGATCTGCCTCCATACTTTTCTGAATCAAGATTTGTCCCCTTCTCCATCTGTAAAACTGCACTGACAGCACTCCCTCTCTCTTTTTGCTCACTTTTGTCTCTTCAAATTGCAAACTCTTATTAGCTGTTTTGACTACAGAAGTTCTTAGTAAAAGTTTTTCACTGTCCATGTCATCTCCATGCTGAAGATTTTAGCTACTAGACCAACCCTAATAACTTTTCTTTAAAAGACATTAAAAACAAAACAAAAAACAAACAACATCCAAACAACTACCTATAAGAGATAGGAATCCTACACCAAATCTGTAGTAATTTACATGCTCAAGTGATGTTGTGAATGGAGACATGTAGTAGCATTTCATTTCATCACCTACTTTACTTCTCCTAGGAAAGGCCTGATAAGCCTCTCTTGGGAGACTGCAGCAGCTCTCTGAGCTTCCAGAGGTTGACACTGTTAGAGTGACAATGATGACTTAGCAAAACAGCTTCTGAAATGCCTAAGCACTCACCCAAGTCAGCCATATAGACTCAATGGGAGAGGAGCCACACATCAGAAGATTCTACCTTTGAATTGCCCAGAGCAGCCTGAGAAAATGAGAGTCTGACAGGGCATCTGGAGTTCTCATCACCTGCTCTGTAACTTTAGATGAAAATTTTGAACATCATATCTATTTGAAATGAACTGATGGCTGACAAGAGAACAAGGAACAGGAAAGAAGAGAATAGGAACACAAAGCAGAAGGAAAAGATCTGTGACCAGGTCTCTTTTATTCAGTATATGCTGAGCTAATGATACCTCATGCAGGTATCCCACAGTCACGTTAGAATGAAGAGATCTTGCTTTTCATGAACAGCCTGCTGAAATCCCAGATTCCTACCCACTGTATTTTTGTCCCAAAGAATTAGAGTACAGCACAGGCAGAGCATGTGGCAAGGCTCAAGGTCCAGCACAGGTACAGTACAGGGAGGTGCTACACTAACAGTCACCTGAAAAAACACAGGTCACCTGAAAACTCCCAGAACAGTGTCTCGTGACACTACTTCATCAATACAAAATTTCATAAACAGAATTGAGCAAGTGAGGTTTCTTCCAGTTCAATAACAAAATGAAAATGTCAGCAAAAAGGAAGCACAAAACTCAGTTCATACAGAACGCACATGATATCTTTTTTTTTTTTTTTTTTTAAACGAAATAAAAACCCAGTAATTTCTATTTGGGGTAAATCTGAAATATTACCTCTAATTAAAAATAAAATGTTTTGTGACCTTAAAAAAAATACACATATTTTACTATTCAATTTATATTAATTTGGAAGTGGGAAGTGCTATTTCTGTTTCAAAAGATGAAAAGCTTCATTTTCAGCATGTTAAGATATTTCCTTTAAAAACTAAGAAAATGTTTCATATTTTCCCTATATTTCAGTTGAAACAATTTTAGCTCAACCTAATCTCAAGAATGGTACCAGTCCTCTCAAACCTCTGTTATTCCAAGAATTTAGAAATCATTCAAAATTTTTGTCCATCTCTATTCATAAATTCAAGCATCATTTTTGCCCTAGAATCTCAGGAAAGAAAATACTCGAGAGCCTTTCTAAAATATCTTTCCATTTCCCACCACTGTGTCCCTAGCTGATATTCCTTGTATCCTCATGCAGCAATAGCTCTGCCTTCACTGTGGCAGTCCCTCGTGAAACGTTTTCTAGAATTAGAGTGTGAAGGCTGGAGAGTGAACTTGCCGCTTTTATACAGAGGGAAGAACACCCAGGAGAAGGTATTTAAATTATGTCCTGAGGCAGAATGAAGTTGATTTATGTCAAGAATTATTTTTATCTCTCCAGTCAACTAGGAGTTATGCAGCAAAGCCTGCACAGGCACAGCCATGCAGCATGGTCTGTAGCAGACTCTAGCAGGGCTCAGCAGCAGGCGGAGCTGTGCCCTTGCGAGCCCTTGGCTCGGCTCTGCGGGAAGGGCTTCCCCTGCCGGGGCTGCTCCCTGCTCAGACGGGCACCACTGCAGCACCTGGGCACCGCAGACCAGACTCCACTCGCAGATTGCCACAGCAGTTCTGGAGGCTCTTGGGTTTGGCTCCTGCATCTACCACTCCACTCATGTCCTGGCATACTGATGAGGGACAAATGGGATGGTTATGGGATCCCATGCCCATTCTTCCACCACATACTGCCTCTACACGTCTCTAACTGTGCTGAGAGCAGGTTATTTGAACCATGGACACCTGGGACCCTTCTCCTTCCTTTTTCTGGTCTGGCTCTGACACAGAAGTGAATATATTCTTCCATGCCTGAGACCTCAATTCAAAGTGCATGACCTTTCCATTGATTTCAGAAATCCTTGCATAGAACTCCAACCAAGTATCCCTGCAGAATATCATTAGGAAAACAAAGCAAACCCTCACAACTGTGAAATTACCTCTGGAAGAGAAATGTCTATTTCCTCAAGATTTTTTTCTCTGAAAAAGGCAGCATACTTACTGAGTTTTTAACATGTAGATAGATGCATGTATGCAGTTGCCTGAAAGCACATGATCTAAAACATTAAATCTCTGCATTTTATTTTCATGTGTAGGGAAGGAAAATCAGTAAAAATTTTGAACAAATAAAGTCTAGTTTTTAGAATAAAAAATTAGAGTAAACGTTTCCAGGCAGCCCGCTATAATAAATGAATTACTTGGATTTTAAAATTCTCTTGCAGTGTTTGAAATGAAAACATTGCATCACATTTTCAGTGCTTACCAGCAAGAACAAATTCATTATAAACGAACATAAAACTACATTTTCCTCTACCACTGGTGAACAAGCAGTGATGTGCAAGGTCATAAATAAGAAATGTAAATGAACTTATATGTTAATAAATGTAATTATGTATCTATCTGAATTTTAATCACCTAATGAATATAACTCCTACATTACAGAGGGAAAGAAACTAATTGGATTCTCTGTATCTTTTTCTTGTGGCTACAAGTAGTGTATCATACATTTCCTAGTACTGAAATAGGACAATGCTGTGGACAAGGAAGGAGTAACATCCACAGGCCAGCAAGTAGCTTGAACTTTATGATGTGCAGCTATTTATCTTTTTTCTTCTTTTAATTTTTCTAAGTAGAAATACCACGTTTTAAGAGACACACCCCCAACCCTTGAAACAAGTAAAACTGAGGATCAGTGAGATATGTTATAAAGAAAAAGATAATTATCAAAATAGTAGCTAAAAGGAATAGTTTAGAGCTACTCACATACTTCAATCTCTTCAAAATTTCAAACAGCACGTCTTCACAAGAGCTAAGAAGTGATTTTACACTATTTAATACAGTGTAGAGATGCAGTGGATATATGTGTTTTCCTAATAAACCTGTCTCTGAGTTCTCAACATTTTGAATTAGAGCAACAAAAAGCACTGCATGGGGTAACGCAACATTAAAAATAAATTTTTAAATTCTTTACATGTTTTCTGCTAAATATACAGTATGTATATATATTACACTCACAAGCTATATTCCTTTCTTGGCTTGAATGTTTACAACAACATTACTTGAAAGTGGAACAGAAAGCTTATAGTATATTACAGATAGAATACATATGAACAAGATTCTGTCAATTAAAATAATAACATTCATATAAGTCCTATGTTATATTTAGTTTTTTTCTGTAATGAGAAGAATCTCATATCATTCATATGAGATAATGACATCTAATAAAGCAGATGAAATTTGCACAGCAGTTTACAAGAAAGAGAACTATTTTTTAATCTCCATCTGACATAAACAAAGCTGATAATAGCAAACCTTCTGGTGAATAAATTATTAGCAATTACACCTAATTTGGGTACCATACTGTCAGAATATTTCAGCAGCAGACAAATGCAATTTGAGTGAGGTTTGTCTCTAGCAGTAGAATAAGAGATTGAGGTCACTTTAAACAAATGTTTGAAATGCAGTGTGTTATTAGTATTTCAACCACTGCCAATTGCATTTACTTACTATAATTATTTCATAAGATTTAGAACAAGCATGTTTTGCTATCTGCTGCAACATACTATACCACAAATTGAGGGGATTCAGATTAAGACTTGTCTTATTGTAAGTACATTCTGAAGCCTAGACTTTAATCTTTATAAATTATTCATATCACCTCACAATGTTACCTGTTTCTTTTAAAAAATAATCTTGTATGGCTCTGCCCTTTCTTCTCAGAGATGGCTGTTCCTCCAATTATCTTAGTTAGGACTCACCCATCCCAAGTCCTAATTCCTCCTACCACCTTTTCCTTTCTTAATTTTCCAAAAGGAATCCTAGTGACCACAGTTCTCTGACATTGAAAGAAGTGTCTAATTTTACAGATTTCTACAAACTTAGTGGAGTGAATTCCCTTTTTCCACAGAAGAGTGTTGCAACAGGCCACCCTGTTTCACCTAGCAAATGACAAGCAAACATTGGAATAACTTACATGTAATCTAATGTGGTGGTAATGAACAGAAACTTACCTGATAAGGTATATCATGCCAATTTTTTGCACACAGATATTGAATGATGACCAGCAGTGGCCTTGTGAGGGAGCATATGGTCAGAGAAGTCATGATGTGACATTGACTTGTATGATTTATCCAACATTTTGAAAGCAAATTGTCTTCTGATGTCTTAAATTTAAAGTGGCAATAGTAAGATAATGTAACCTGATTTTTATAAATAAAAAGTAAATAGACTTTCCCTTTTCATAATTTGGAGAACTATCACAGCATTTCTCTTATTGCGTCCTTGTTTATAATAATAATTACTCAAATATTGACAACCACAGATAAACAAATAACTATCTTTCTGACAGATGTTAAATGTTTTAAAACTTAGAAACTTCAGAAGTTTTTAAGTAATAGATTCATAATGTATTAGCTTGGAAAAAAGCCAGAACAAACTCACCAAACAAAAAACCCTCAAACAAATCTCCAAACTTGAATTTATCTTTCAAGGAAAAAAAGTTGTATGTAGCATAATTAGCAGTCAAGGGTTATCTCCTTAATTATCTCCCAATTCCTTGAAATGTAGACTCATGTATGATGTGAATGCATGAATACAAGAGTTCATACCCCTCACTTCATACATCACAGAACAGGTTTCCTGCATTGCCCTCATGAGGCCCATAAGAATTGAAGGTCTGCATTAAGGCAATAATCGTAATCAAACCACATTCTTCACCCAGCAATTCACAGGGCTCAGGAAGGAGTTAGTCTCCCTGATGCACAATTAGTTTCTCTGATACACATTTTGGTTTTATCTATTAGATTTAGGTCGGGTATTTCTCACCTCTCTCTGAAGCATCAGCTCAGCCCTATTGTCTGGACATACATCCAAACTCTATCCACACAGACCAAATCAGAAGTTAAATCAGACAGAACCAAGACTTTAAAAATTAAAAGCAATGCAATTCAGCAGTGCATAAATTATATTCTTCCATTGGCAGCTATGCAATTTCTAAAGCTCCTCTGGTAATTCTTGTTCCAAAGCAGAAGGACATAATTTTATCTTCATTTAACAGTTTCTCAAATAATTGCCCACATTTTCCCACAAGCTTAGTATAGTACAAATGGCTTTTCTGATATTTTGATTAATTTTTACCTAGTAGTAACAACCAAATAATTGGACTAGAAAAGTATATAATTATTTTACAGAATTCTGTTTTGGTTATTGGACTATATTTCTAGTCTTCATGACCATTTTCATGACTCTGCAGCATGTCCCTCAGCCTCCATAATCCTGAGACCCTTCCTTCCCTACTTCCTCCCTGCTCTGTACTTTTTGTTTTTACAGCACTTTTTCTCAAGCCCACAGCCTAGGTCTCTCATGGAGTCCACCTAATGGCAGACTGCAGCTTCAGAGCTCTGAGTGAAATAAAATATGAGCACATCTGATGTGGCTTTTTTCCCCTCCCCATCAGCACAACAACAAAGTCAATGGCAACACAATTGTGTTGTCTTGGTTGTTACAAAGGAGAAAGGAGCTTGGAAAAAGCAATGTTACTTTAAAATCTGCATGTACATGTGGTCTTTCATACATCTCCTTACCTCTATACTGGGAAAAGGAATATGGCATTATAATAATGATGTTAATATATCTCATATAGCATTATTTCTCTACTCCTTGGAAAACCAAGGAGGGCTACCCATGGGGTCAATATTTATATAGAAGATAACTATCTTCTTCACTCCATCAATGTAATTTAGATCTATGTAAGATCTAGGGACACAAGAATTTTGTATCTCTTTGGTGCTGAGAGCACTTAGAACAGTCTTAACTTGGTCTACTTCTCATCCTTTTCTGTTTATGTCCTTGGTGCAGGTAGTACAAAGAAAAGGATTTTACTTATCCCCCTTCTCTTCCTCTGCAACTTCTCTGTGCTGTTCTCTTGACTTTGTTCTCAGAATCTCTTATTTCCCTCTCTGCCTGGCAGACAAGGCAACCTCTGGAGCCCTGTGCTATTAGTGTCATCACAGGGCAGAGGTTCGATTCATGGAAGAGCTATTTCCTGCCTGGCTGTGAGCTGTATGCTAATATGACAGCCTGGCAAGTTTTGAGACTGTCACTTCCAGCAAAATAACTGTCCTGAATGGTATTTGTCATATATAAAATCACATATATATCAACAAAAAAACCCCAACAAAATTCAACTCTAATACATATTTCAAATGAGATGCCCCCAGGCACTTACAACATGAGTACATGTCAGTAGCCATATGTGCTGTAATCCTCCTCTTTGTACATAGACCCAGCATAATCCTTTCATGCACCATGTATCTAATCTGTATTCTCTGCTTTGGAAGCAAGATTAATCTCAAACTTTCAGGATTAATTCAAATGCATTAACTAGCTTTCAAATCTTCATTATTTTGGCAACTAAGTAGTTAATGTGGCAAATGACCAAATCATTTCTGGTACCACTTCATTTCAGGTTCTTTAAAGCCCTGCAGCTGAACCACAGCTGGGTACTTAATACAAGGTTTTATCTTTTGGGGGAATGTTACTTTTAAATGCTTAATAATTATGAATTCATTTCCCATTTTTTTTATAAGCAGAGGATCATAATGAACTCATTTGTTATTCATGTGAATGTCAAATGTGTTCCCAAAGGAGTTTTATTCTAATTCACTATTAGTTAGTGGACTCATAAAATAAAATGTTATCCATTTTTTACTCTGAACATGTAATGCTTGGTAATTGTTCATCAAAGGGCAAATGTAGTATTTTCCTTTGATAACTTTCACTTCTGATTTAACTAGAAAGAGAACTAGTTTTAGAGTAAGGGTACCTCTAGAAACAGAAATAGATTTGATAAGCTGTGAGCCTTCCATTTAAAATGCAATGAATGAGATTACCATAAGCCAGTATTTTAAAAAGTAGATGTATTATACTATAAGCGTACATGTTTGAATGACGGATTTAGCATAACAAGACAAGCCATATCCAATATATATTGTTTAAGAATAGTTCAGTGAAAGGCTTATTTCAGTATTCCACAACAGTTTTCAGGCAGCTGTTCTATTGCAATAGAAAATTTAGAGATGAGAGACTGACAGGTCATGGCAGAATCTGAATGTGATGACATTGGACAGCTGGACTTTGACTTGTGAAAACAAGCACAAAGTAAGCAATAGAAAAAAAGAGAATTCAAACTCTTATGTGATTTTTTAAAGAGTTAAACACATAGGAATTTTATTAAATTACCTTCAAATTTCTTCTATATCCCTAATCTAAACTAAGCATTAGCTGGAAGGATATACCCAATGTACAGATAGCCCTGAAATATTTCAGTGCCTTAGATCTGACATGCTGTGCTAGGATTCTCAACAACTGTGTCACAGGGATACTTCCAATCTTGAAATGCTCTTTAGAAATGCTAATCAAAACAAATGAATTTTTATTGAGATGCAGTTTCAAGGAAGATGGTAATAAACCCAGAATCTCATTTATAATTGGAGCATGTAGATCAAAATACTTATAGATTTGGTCTATAAGTACTCTAAAATACACAAGGAGAGAAGTTTTGGGTTTGTTTTTTTTTTTCACTTGAAGTAACAAGGACATGTTTTTAGTATTAAGAATGGAAATTATTATTTCCTCAAATCATATGTATGGTATATAAATAAAAATATGTTAATATTGTGCAATCTCTGGCAGTCAGTAGATTATTAGAATATTAACCATGGAGAAACCACTGAGAAAAACAAACATGCAAATCAAAGCTCAGATACAAGTCTTGATCATCACAGATATTTCCAGATGTTAAAAATTGTAACTTCACCTTTTATAATGGGTAGCAGGAAACATAATAAGCAACAGTGCTTCCTGAATGCTATGACTTCCTTCATAGTTTAAGAAATAATATTTATTTTAATCTTCTGAAATATGTTTTACTTCATTTCAGTAATGATCACATTAAAAAAGAAAAGGTCTACTTTTACTTGCTGTAATGGCAGACTGAGTTATACAGATAATGTGAAAAAGGAATAACAGAATTAGTAAATGAAAGGAAAAGTGCACAAGAGAGGTAACACTTTTGAAGCTTGCATGTTTATCAGCTGCTTTTTATTCAAAATTAATGCAATGTATTTATTTTACACATTAAACAACTCTGACAGAAATTATCACCACTAGCAGCCTGAAGGCCCTTCGCTAGAGTGAGAATACAAATGTGGGCGATTAGAAAAATGGGATGACGTAAAGTTTTGTGGGGATGGATATTGTTCTATGAAAATATCACTTTCCTAGAAAACAGGATAGCTCAGGAGACCTAGAAACTGCCAAATCATTCATCAATTTACAAGGGGATCTACCAGTTTAAAAGGCCTGGGTTTGAACTCATCATTCTGTAACAGTGAAAATCTGTTTACCTCCCTGGAGTAATTTGATTTATACATGTCTGAAAGGAGAACTGACTTTTGTAATAGAAAGAAATGAGAAAATATGTTGGAGAACATGAATTCTACAGAAAGGAAGCAATAAAACTAATGAAAATGTAGCTACGAATGAGTGAGGCACTGAATTCTACCAGTAGCAACAGATCCAATTTTATTCAGAAACTTGCAGAATTTGGGGTTCAGGGTTGTTAGTCCCATCTAAAGCCATAAAGATAAAGAGTTAGGATTTGGTGCTCAGGAGTTGTTTGGCTTTTCTTACCCACTTGAAAGAAAAGAAGAATTTGCAGGACTGAATATGTGAAAGCAGATAGGGTTGAGGGTGAGGCTGAGCCTCAGCACACTGGGGCTGCTCTCACAAAGTGCCAGGGAGGAAAGGAACAACTGCAATGACAAGGGTTTTTCCAGAGCCCTGCTGGCTTTTTGCCACAGAGGGTAACAGCTGCTCTTAACTAACATTCAATTTATAGCAAGTCTCTTTTAAGACAATATATTTAGTAATTTTAGCAGTGCTCATAGTGCTGAAGGGCCAGCATCATTATGGCAAAACACTGGCATTTGTCAGCTTTTACTTTGCACAGAAAAAGAGAGAAGCGCAACAAAGTGATATAAGTGGTGATTTTATCAAACCAGTCACAGAAAGGAGGATCAACATATCATTCAGGGTGACATGTACAGATCAGAAGCACTTGAAGATATAAGGGTAAGTAATTTAGGCATTGAGTATAAAGAAGGATGATACTTCTAGGGAGAAAGGAAAAAAAAATACAGTTGATAAATAGTAATGTATTGCAATAATAAAGATGGAAAAATACTTGAGTGCCCTGCTTGCATATTTTTAGAAGCTGCAATAGTCTACTAATGAACACACTTTCAAAACAATAGCCAAAATATTACACTAGGAGAAACTAAACCTATCCAATAGCACGTGACTAGATGTTTCCACCTGGAACACTGGAAGTAATCCTTGGCCATCTTAAGATTCACAGATTCTTTTATAGAATTGAGAATGGTAAAGGGCAGCAGAAGGATTTGCTGAGTTTTCACTGCTCACAAAGATTAAAGAAAGAAGTTCTTCAGTCTCTGGAGAAAAGACCAGTATATCTCATTTCTTTGAAAGGAACAGAGAGATGGCAGCTTCAATGCTATCTGAACAGTGTAAAATACCAGAGCAAGGGAGCATGAACCTGAGCTAAGAATTGGACATTAGAGGAACGGAAGTGGAATTCCTTAACACCAAAAGCCAGAGAACATTTGCAAAAAGATAGCAAAAGCAGTAGCCAGAAGAAATCAAGTCATTTCACAATAAAATTAAATAACACCTGAAAAAGGAAGCTCAACACAGTCTCATATCAAAAGGAAGATCAGAATTTATGCTTGTTGGCTTCCTTATACTGGAGCATTTCTGTCATCCTCATCAATTAACATCATTAATAATAAATTGGTATTGTTAACATTCACCTCTATTCTGAAATTGCCACTCCTTGCATTAACTAAATTTATATGAAAGTTTTATTTTGGTATTTTTACATGATACAAAATCAAGTGCTGGCCCCTTGGGATGCCTAATGGAATAAGCAGGTTTGTAATTGTGGTGTCCTGATCAGATTTTAATTCTTAGCACACCATCACCATGCATTTTATCTTCCTAATCCACTCATATACTTGAAAATTAATGATTACATTTTTTTCCTAATACACCTCAATTGTTGTTTCCTATTTGACTGTTGCTGAGGTTCATTACTGGTGTCTGTATAACTGCACTGGATAAACAGATACCAATATTGTTCTAATTAACTTACAACTCTTAGAGGTCTCACTCTTCCGAATTGAGAAATGCTATTAATACAAAAGGTTCTCCACAGCAGTGGCAAATATTCTGTGAAGAAGACTAACTACAAACAGCCATGTCAAAAAATATATCCTAAGGCTTATTATTAATGTATCAGCTAGCATAAATCACTGTAGCTTCACTGACCTCAGTGATGCCACAGTGAATTCATATTGAGAATACAGCTACGTAAGCTACATCTCCTTTTATCACTGTACAATGGAAAAATACTTTGCAAATGGATAGGATATGGCATTAACATAATATTTGAGGAATATTGCAGCTCACAGAATTAGTTGAAAAGAATTCCATTAAAAAGCTACTACTAGTCTCACCTTCCATTTGTTACAAGTGCTTTGAACTTTAGGTTTTTAATTAAATAATTTTCTGACTCATTGATACACTTAATGCTTTTATCCCTAGTTCAGAAACTGTTCAGTCCTAGATTACTTACTTTGACAAACAACATTTTAGAATGTATGATGATTTTTTGCTTTACTTGTTTGTTTTGGAGGGTTTATTTAGTGGGGTGTTTGTTTGCTTGTTTTGTTGTGGTTTTTTTTAATGCCCAAACTAATGCCCCATTTTGCAGTGCAAGCCCAAATGGTTTAACAGGACCAAACTCTAAATTCACATTGGAGTGAAAAATGCCTGTAAAACGATGTGAATTTTAAAATAATACAGATTGGATTCACAGTACAGTACAATTATAACATAGTCCAAAATATGAAATAGGACCAGGGTTCCAGTAAAATAACATGTGAGGACCTTTTGTCTGCTGGCTGTTATTACATCCGGAGATGATTTTTGTACAAGATTTTTTAGAAGAAACTTCAATAGGGGTTTGATATATGGAACAATAGCAGGATATGGCCTCTAAATGGTAGGAACAATTGCTGTTCTCAGACATGTGCAAGTTAACTTTCATTAGCTTTGTTAGAGTTTGTGCACACTTTCTGGCCTAGATTCAGGGCTGCATCTAATTTCTCCCGGGGACAGCTGAGACACTGAGTGTAAGTGAAGAACAGTAACTATTCTGTCTAAGCAGAATATACTGAGGAAAACTCACATGAGCCTCAAGAGTGTGATAGACCAGTTTGGGAATAATGTGAGAAAGCAATACAAGCAAACCCACTTTCTTTCCAGCTACACCCTTGATGCCTTGTAGGCTGCAAAGCAAGGGAAGAGTTGCCTAGACTGGCTCTACAATGGGTGGAAACGCCTCAGAACCAAAGGAATTTTCAGCATGTAAATCTTCCAGTGTTATAGCAGGGCCATCCAAAAAAGCTCATTAGGATGGAAACATAGAAAGATAGAATTTAACCTTTGAATTTTGGAAGATGTACGTACAGACTTTTCTCTAGAATAGTATATAACTACGCCATAGACATGCTAGCTGTTTACATAGTTCAAATTTTGAAGGGATTTTTTTTTACAGAATTATTTGTAGTATAATATTTCCTTCAGTTCTCAGAAAATGGAATATTCTGTATTTTGAAAACAGAACTTTGTTTCCCTTTTCTTCATTGCCTGACTGACTTTTCTACAGTCGCAAGCATAAATGAATTTCCTTCCCATTCAAGGCCCTTTATCTTTCCTCGACTGGTTTTCTTCACCTATTATTTAAAATTCAAACATTTCTGTGATTTCTGACAGTTTCCCCATATATATGTGAAATGCTGCTTTAGGCTGCATCTTCTAATTTTTCACCAGCACTGTTTCAGCTGCCCAAGGTCATTAATTCTCAATTTTGTGTAGCCACTCCAAGAGGCCAACATAGATTTTTGCGCAGCTCTGTGATAAACCAGACTGGAGAACTGATTTGGCTGAAAAATAATTTATGGAAAAGAGTGTTTTTAAACTTGATCAGCTGCACAAGCAGCTGTATGAACACAACAGAATGGGTGGGGCAGGAAAGGGAACAATTAGCTGAGGTAGAGCTGCTTAAACCAATACTACTGCTCCTGCAGAAGTGCACATGGAGCCAAACAGCCTAAATGTGCTATTTTTAAGTACCCTTTTAGAACCCTCACCTGTTCCAGTGCCTATTAAAAGAATTGATACTAATAAGGCAAGGATTATATCACTCCTGCTTACTGATGGAGCCAAATTTTTGCTCATTGTTTCCTTGTTCTGGCTGATTTGTCTTCTAATTAGATTGTAGGAAACATAAATGATCTTTTGGCCCACTTAACAACAATCTGACTTCTGCTACAGTCAGTGCAAATTTTACCTCGGATTCAAAAGGAATTAGATTCTGTCAGGACATCATTTCCCCCAGATACTAATCATTCTGATTATTTTGTTTAAGAAGGGCAATCCTTCAGAGCAGGGTCAGATCACTGAGAAATATATTTCTGCAAATAATTCTGTGTTTCCTATAATAATTTACAGCTCTTTTCAAGAACAATGAGTTGTGCTTTTTAATTCACATATCAATTTTAATCTGTTACTTGTAACAAGTGACTTTTCTGAAATCACCGGGGCTTTAGAACATGAGGTGAGCAATAGTGCTAAACAGCTGAAGTCATAAAGGAGAGCTACATCACTCCTAAATTGCATTGACCTAATTGCATGACCATTCTGATTCTGTTGGTACTTCTAAAGAGTTTGTTTTTCATCCAGAGTTCACTTGGGATATCTGATTGCATGAGGCACAGCACTGTCATCAACTAACAGGAAAGAATCTGCTGAAGTTAGCAGAGTATAGAAGTACATTCAGGGTTTCTTGCAGTAAGAAATGTAAAAGTCCTTGATACTTAACTGAAGCAAAGGACCAATGAAACACGTTGCAGTTAACCAAAGCCATATTATCCAAAGAATAAATGCTCCTTCAACTAGAAATGAAAAATTTCCATTGAGCTATGAAGAACATTTTGTGAGTCTGCAGTTCTCTCCACTTCAAGATATTTGATAATATAATTCTGTCTTCCTGGTTCCACTAGTTTCCACAGTTGTGTTTGTATATTTGTTGTTGTCTTTACATAGAGACTTGGTATGCATTATATGCACGGAGGTAAAATAGGAACACAACCATACGCAAATACAGCAGAGAACATCAGCAGAAGTGAAAAAAGGAAAGGTTTTTCTAATGATTAAGTAATATACTTAGTTTACCCTTTCATTCTGGGACCATTTGCAATATTTAATCAAAAAGTTATCACTATTCATCATCAGTAGTCTTGATATTGCAAAAGGATATGAGTCCTAGCTCTGAGCCTTACTATGAATCTTCCAAATATCTGTCCCAGCGGAGCGAACAATTAATCTTTCTGTCTGCATCATAAGCTTTTGCAGTTACTGAATATTTTTATAAATATTGGTGTTAAATAATATAGGATGTTAAAAAAAAGAGAAAAAGACAGAATTCAATACCTGGAGAAACTATTTTCCCAAAAGCAACAGAAGGTGTCACTGCTAACTGATTTTAAACAAATGAAACCCTCAGTAGAAAACACTGTCTTTGTTTTGAAAGAAACTTGAACATTGTTTGGGAAGGTAGTTGGGTTCCCTTCTCAAGTATTCGCCAGCTCCAAACATAAACATTACATTTAAAAATGGAAAAGACTGCTTCACACCATCTAATTCTCCTTTCTGTTTGCTATTATTCCCTGCAGCTGTTTTACTTCAGGCTATGATTCACAGTCAAAGCAAAAGGAGTTCAGGCCAGTATTTGGACAGAAACCTCCAAAGGGCCTTTTAACCCATTAGTATAGGAGGTCTAATAATTAAATATCTTCAAATACATCATTTAAGATGCTGCCAAAATTAATATAATGAGGATGCTGGAGGAACCATTTCCATCAAGAAATGCAAAACTGAGTGTCCAAGTAGTTTGAGACGGAAATCTTTCTGTATACTGCATTTCAGCTTGTGTAATGGCTGTCTCTCTAAACTTGTGATATTATTTTAACTCTGTGTGGCAATCCTCACTCCCTTGTCCTCCTTGATACTGTAGTGCTGCTATTCTATGTTAAACAGCTGTTACATCCCATGCCAGAGATGGCTGCAGAACACTGACGGGTGAGGTGTTATTTTCTAAATATACTTACAGATTTTGAAATACTTTATCACTGTTTGCAAGTCTCTCCATCCATTCAGATATATCTATATGTGAGACTAATGTAAAACAGTAATATAAAACACATTTCCCCTCCCTAACAAGCTTGATTTTTGGTTTCTGGAGAACAGCGGGAACTCACATCCTTTTTCCTCTGGACTTCCCTTCCCTAGAGGTCTCTCCCGGGCTGCCCGCACCCAGCGCTGTGGTCTCACCGGTCATGGCTGCTGGCTCTGCAGCTGCGGGCCTATGCTCGGAGCGGCTATTTACTGGTTGTGAATTGCCAAAGCTGTAATTAAAAAAAGATATATATTTTATATATATATACACATTTAAAGCCCGTGGCTTTTAGCCATCACGATTGCATGCTTAGTAGCTGCATCCAAGCACTCTCTCTAGGCTCCCAGCCTGGCGGCTCCAGCACAGCCCTCCCCTCCTTTCCCCCAGAGAAAGGCATTTCAGGTCACTTGAATTATTTAGCGGGGTGTTTTTAACCATCTCAAGGGCTTTGCTCCTGCCGCGCGGTGCCTGCAGAGCTCGCGTTTGTGGGTTTATTTTATTATTTCTTTTTTTTTAGCACGCGAGGTGGAGTTGCTCCACTTCCCTGGCAGAAGGAGGAGATAAAGCGCGGGGGGAAGGCGAGAGGGGCGGCTTAGCGTCTGGAGGGGAGGGGAAAGGCCGCCACACCTGCGGGCCGCGCTGCCCCCTCACGCCCGGCCCTGGCCGCCGGGACCGCTCACAGGGTCGCTCTAACGCAGCTCTTTCTGTCTCTTCTTTCCCTCCCGCCCCTGCCGATCCTCCTTTCCCTGTCGCTCCTCATTCATCCTCCCCTCTCCCGCCCCCTCCCCGTGCAGGCGAAGCGGGCGCGGCAGGAGGCGGAGCGGGCCGCCGCACGTCCCCCGGCCGGCCGGCCGGCCCCCCCGCCATGGGTCGGAAGCGCTGCGTGGGGGGAGACGGCTCCAAGATGGCGGCGGGTTGCTGCGGGGTGAAGAAGCAGAAACTCTCCAGCTCCCCTCCCTCGGGCTCGGCCGGCCCGGGTGGCGGCGGCGGCGGCTCCCACTGCGGCGGGGCGGCGGCGGCGGGGGGCGAGCCGGGGGCGCTGCCCCCGCCGGGCGGCCCCCGCCTGAACGGCATCGGGGGGCTGGCGGGGGGCGCCGCCGGCTGCGCCCTGTCCCCGCCGCTGCCGCCCAGCTGCGGCGGGGGCCCCGTCGGCCTCTCCCCGCCGGCCTCCTCGCTGCTCGCCTCCCCCGGCTCCGGCGGGCCCGGCTGCAGGAAGATGGTGGTGTCGGCCGAGATGTGCTGCTTCTGCTTCGATGTGCTTTACTGTCACCTGTACGGATACCAGCCCCCGCGGAGCCCCCGCTTCACCAACGACCCATAGTGAGTATCGGCGCGACCGCCCGCGTGGGCGCCTCGTGCGCGCCCGTCCCGCCCGGCTCCCCCCAGCCGGGCGCCCTCCCTCCCTCCCTCCCCGCCGGCTCCCGCCTCCCGCCCGGCACCTTCCCCGCTGCCGCCGCTCGGCCCCTGTCCTCGCCTGGCCCCACGCCTGTCTCCGGGCCCGGCCCGCGGGCGCCCCCGCTCCCGGGAGCCGCGCTGCCCTCCCGCGCCGGGCTCGCCCCGGGGAGCGCTGCGCTGCCCGCCAGCTCGGTGACTCCTCCCCAGCCCCTCTTGGCCCGTCGCGCACAGGGCTCGCTGGTGACATCTCCCCCGTGATCCCTCACACCTCTGGCAGCGCCCTGCTCCGAGCGACCGCCTTTGTGGCAGGCTCCGCGGCCACGTCCGGCCGCCGCGCTCCGTGGGCAGTGCCCTCTCCCCGCTCGTGGGCTGTGTTCAGCAGCCCCCGAGTAGCTCGCTCCTCGCTCGTTTCACCAGTAGTCCTTACTGGGACCCCTTCACTAGGCAGCCTCTCGCTGTCCGTGTGTTCTGCATGAGGGCGGGCCTCTTCTTCACCAGTGCTGGATGGTGAGTACCCAGTGTAAGCGCCCTGTCGTGCGAGTCCCGGATTTGTGAGCACTGGTGTACCTGTACATTCCCCGTGCCAGGCACTTGTAACGCTACTTTGGTCTCATATCGTTCAGAGTCCTTGCTTTGTAATGACTCCTGAAGATCACCCAGTGTTAGACATCCCCAGTCCCCGAGTAATCCACCAAATCAAATTCCCAGAGTTTTGAACTGATCACATAAACACCTGTTACTCCCGTCCTCCCTCTGCCTCCCAAGCTTCCTTGCAAGAGTGTCCAGCAAGGGCCTGTTTTATTCCCATCCCTGGCCACTCTTGTTCAGTGTTTGTCTTGAACCCTGTGCCACACCATCTTCAGAAGTGACCTGCCAGGACCGTGATGCCCAGCATGTCAGCACCTGCAGCCTGCCTGTGCTGAGGAGCCGGGCATGCTGCTGCAGATAGAGCTCAGACACATCAGGGAGTAACTTCTCTCTGACAGGAAGTTCCTTCCTCTCAGCTGGGATGAGTTACCGAGTTGCTGCATGATCCAAGTTTGTTTGATTGCAGAGTTAATGTAAGGGATTGTTGAAAATGAGTTTCCGCTGTTTTACTTTGTTTTTAAATGGAATGGAGCTCGTGTGGTGAGTTTCCAGGCTTCAGCTGAGACTCGACTGTGGTGGTCCACCAGAGTGCATGTCACTTTTTTCTTCTTATATACAGCATGACTATCAAGTTTGTGAGAACCTGTGCTTTCTCAGTACTTCATGAGTACAAGTTTTCTGTGTATGTCCTGGACCCTCGGGCACCCTCACCAGTGCAAACGGTTATCGTGCAGTCTGTGTTTCGTTAATGAGATGCGGTGTATGCTTCTTGGTGTTTAAAAATGTAATGTATTGATAATCTTATTTGTAGTCCTTGCTGTTCTAACACCCAGGATCTATACATCTCTTGCATACTTTCAGCTGCTGTCATGACAACCCAGCTCTGTGGATTCCTACTTAACCTGCCACCCCAGCAAGTCTTCCCTATATGCTCTTCATAACTCCTATGTGATTTCATCAGAGTACCAATAATGAAAGGAGGGCAGGGAGACTCCACTGTGAGTTTCTTTACCCAGGTCTTTTGCAAATCCATGTCTGTCCTTTTGTAGATACAAACTGTTCAGCAACTGCTGCTCTGAGTAGCCATTTTGCTGTGCATTGTCCTGTGTCTGTTCTCCATCCCAGACCACTATAGGTTGCAACATCAGCTTTATGCTGTTTCACTTTTTCATTGCTGTAAGAGAGTTGAATTTTGTCTGTGTCTCTGTAACAATATTACTTTGGTGTTATGTTTTTTTATCTGTATTGCAGAATGATTTGTTGAACAGATTAGTTCTACTGTCTGTTTTATTAGTGGAGGAAACCGAGGCAGGGGTGAAGATCTCAGCACTGAAATGGTTTCCAGTAAGCTCTTTGATTCCTTTTAGTAAGCAGTAGATCACTTTACTTTTTTCCTCCTGCTTCTTACTTTAACAACAACGCAATTGCAAACTAAGTAAAATTAGTTGAATTTTTCTGAAATTCATATGTGTTCTTCAGATTTAGTTGCTAGACCTGGTGAAAAGTTGCTGCATCAACTTCTGGACTTCTAGACTTCAGAAAGTGGCACATGTAATTTCTGTGGCATAATGTAATTTCTGTTTATTCCCATGCTTGTTCCAGCATGCATGGTTGTATAGATCAGGAAATGATCTAACAATAATTTTGTATTTTCCCCTGATTGGTTTCAGAGTTTGGTTCTCTCTGGATCATTGCATGGCTTCACAAACATTTGTGCCTGCACAAGTGTGAGGTGGGAATAAGCAGACAGATGGCAGAACTGCTGCTTTCAGCAGCCATGTGAGCTGATTATGTTTGTGCAATTGGGGATGCAACTTTGAAAAAGTTGTTCAGTATTACACGTAAAATTTTAGCTCGGTCAATAAATTGCTCCTGCTAAGTGTTCAGAGGCAGCATGATTTCTGGCATTCACAAGATTTGCAGGCAGTCTTATTGATAACTGGGTACCTCACAAAGGTTAGATGTTGACTTTGAAGCTGGGCTTCATTCTGTACGGCAAAAAAAAAACCTGAATGAAAACTGGTGTTTTTCAGTGAATGTGTATTGCATCTTCCTGCCTTGAATTAATGTGGAGGTTTTGTCCATAGACTGAAATACCTGGAGGTTTTGTCCATAGACTGAAATACCTGGTTGAAGAGCAGTGGCCTAAAATAAGGGTATGTAAATTATAGAATTATTTTTTTTAATTATGTTAATTACAGGGAGGATGAAAGACCTGTGAGCAGGTATCCTCATACAAACATGACTCATATTCCTTGCAGGTCTTGGAACAATGAAACTGGACATGATCAGAGAAAAGCAGGTGGCTGAATCACTTGGACAAGGGGTTCTGGCACGTTGTCTTTAGAACAAAACCTGCTTGTGACACCTCTGGATTATTCTGGCTTTCTGGTGGCGAGATGAGGACAGCATCAGGGCAGCAAATTCAAGGCAGTAGGAATGACTCGAAAAGCTTGTTTTGAAAGGGTGTGGGTTTTGAACTCCAGGGCAGCCCATACATGGATGAAACAGTTGGCGTTTTCCTATCTCTGGAGTTCCTAAAGCACAGAGGGTGTCGAGGGTATTGCTAGGGAGGTGTTGGGTTGGAGGGGATGCTGACTCATGGAGTTAAAAGAAGATAGCTGGAAGACACTGAATCTCTCCAGCAGTGTTTTGTTGAGTATAGGCTGAGCAAGTTCTTCCAGCCATGGAGACTTCCTCTCCTCTTGTAGGCTCCATGGATCTGCTGACATTTTATTCTGTCACTCTTAATTGAAGAACTTTCTTGTACCTTTAATTTCACTTTACTTTGGGTTGCTCTCTAAGCCACCCTTGCCCTTCTTTGCAGGATATGTCCTGCAGGGCCTGTGCCTTGCTTCCACCAGCATGATGGCTCTCAGACCTGAGCTGCAGAAGGCATGTAGAAATGACCCTGGCAGTGTGAACACTGATACAAAATTTGAAAATTGCTGAACCAATTTGAAAATTGCTACAATTGTCTCTAGGACAGAGTGTCATTTAGACACTGTTTTGAGACTCTGATGAGTAAAGTTACAGAACATTGAACTTGTCCATAGAAATGAATTGTAAGGGGATGCAGGAAGAATTGTAAAAGCATTTTAGCCCACTCGTTTATGGAGAAGGAAAACTCAGTAGCCTTCTTTCCCTGTGTTTATTAGCTTTCTGACAAGTAACACCTATCCCTTAATTGATTTTCTGGTTTGGTCTTGTGCAATACACAAGATGGGCCATTATGATTAATGGAAACAATACCATGTCCTGCCTTCCATTGTGGAAGTGGACAGGAGGTGTCTACCGGTGTGAAGGGGATCAAGGTTTACAGTGTTGTTCACTGCTGTTTTCCTTCTAGTAGGAAAGTGTTTGAGTGGAAGTGCAAGCAGGTTGTGACAAGAGAGGGAGTATAAATGTGTGAAGAGAAGTTCAGTTGAAGCTGTGCTGTGGGGAGTGAAGAGGACTTTTTTCTTAGAATCTCACATCTCTGCTCACTGTAATGATTTCCCTTGGCACACAGAAATCATCTTTCTGAGTTTTTGTCCTGCACAGTGTCTGCTTCAAGATCTTCATCTTGCCTACTTAATTTTAATATCACCATCTTTGTGGAGAAGACATTGTCTGGCAGTCCATCAGGTTAACTCTTTTGTCAGTTGTTTGCTTTTTGTAGTCCCTTCTTGAAGGTTTCCTGCTAGTGAGCAGGATTATTTTAGTGGTGACCACCTGTACTTGATACAATTTGTAAGGGGAATCCTTTGTTCTGCCCTGTCATCTGGTACTTGGTAACCAAGAACACAAGTTTGCAGCTGGAATGAGTGATGGGGCCTGTGCCCTGCTTCCCATCTGCCTGAAGAGCTCTTTGGAAATTGTATTCAAATGCCCAGATGAAGACTGGCTCACATCTTCCTCATCTGTCAGGGGACTGTGCCAGTGGCAATAAGTGGTTCCTGTAGCTGACCTCTGTACCTGTGGTGGTTCTGATGCTTTAGGGAAGCTGACAGCCCTGTGCACATGAGGAAGTGTTTGCTACCACATTCTTTGCTAGGAATAATCTGTGTGGCTTGACCATCTTTTGTGATTGACCTCTGGATTAAAATATTGGCCAGGTGATAGCCAGTTTTGAGCTAAAGACTTAGCTCATAAATTTATCTGTTCCTTTCTTCACTGATGACTTGTGGCATTTTGCAGCAGCTGTTTGGCTATGGGACAGAGATGCAGATCTGCAGCCATGTTGATGTGCCTGACTTTAGTATTTCATTGTGTTTTCAGGTCCAAGATCTGTTAATTTGCATAATCTGAAGGGATATGGGGTAGCAGTACTACACTACCTTAATACTGTGTTAGTGAAGTTTGGAAACATTTCAGTTCAATACAGTTTAAAAATACAGACTTAGCTAGTCTTGTTCCCATTATTTTTCTCACTCAAAGACTTAAAGTTGTGATTCTACTCAAAGTGAGTATATCTTAACCTTGTAGTAAAGAAGCACTTCTAGGGTTACTGGATAGTCAGGATTTTTCCTTAGTTACTGTGTCTTGGTAAAGTGTTGGTAATGGTGGAGAATTGCTGGTAATTTAGATTGAAATAGCTTAAAATCTTCCTGTACAGCCCCAAGTATTGTTTCCACTAATCATAATGGCCCATCTCGTGTATTGCACAAGACCAAACCAGAAAAGCAATTAAGGGATAGGTGTTACTTGTCAGAAAGCTAATAAACACAGGGAAAGAAGGCTACTGAGTTTTCCTTCTCCATAAACGAGTGGGCTAAAATGCTTTTACAATCAGCTGATTTTTTCTTGTTTACTGTCCGATGCTTTCTAGTAATGCATTGAAGAGAGATGAGACTTGTCTGTAGGTGTGTACATATGCTTACATATACATGTGAATAAAAATGTTATGGCTTGCAGTTGATAAGTGTTCATGCTTTTCCAAATTCTTGTTTCTTGGCTGCAGCCTGACCTCCAGTTTTAGTCTCTACAACCTATGGTATGCACTTAACTCCTTGCTTGCTTTGGTATATGCTTCTTTACAAGCTTTTCTTTGAAACTTTGTCTGGAAACTCAGAATTTCATATTGTCTTAAACCCACCAGTGTTCTTTCACTGCAATCCCTACACAGGGTTGGCCTGTACCTATTATCATTACTGCCCTTGATGCCAGGAATATGAAATTTTGTTGTTTCTCTGCAGGACTTGGTTGTATGGCAGTGGAGACTTACACTGTTTCGTGGCAGACTCAGTAATAATTTATATTTATTGTTACACTCCAGTATTACACAACAGCTATAATGATTGCTTGATCATGGCCAAAGATCAACTAGGAAACACACAGGGAAGTGTTCTTTCATGTCTGTGTGTCTGTCTGACTTCATTCTGGTTTTCATGTGCATGTCATGTGGATTTGTGTAAGGTTCAGTATTTTCTTCTGAATTAACACGGTGTATTGGTCTTTACTGTTGAATGTTAAATGTTGGAATATGAAGTAGTAGCTCTTTCAAAGTGGCATTCCATGGTAGATGCTTTGAAAATATAGTACAGTAGAGAATGTGTATTTTGGCTGGCATTGGCAGTGCTCAGCAGGGAATTCCCAGCATATTTGAAAGCAGATCTGGTGAATGCATCTTCATGCAGCAGAGGGACAGAAGGGATAAGGTTGCATGGCTTCAGAAAGAAATTGCCTTTGCCAGTAGGTTCATCCTCTGATATGACTGGTGAACTGAGAAAATAATGCTATGATAAACTCCAAATTAGGTTATCTGTAATTTGAGGACTTTTTCCTTCATAAGCTCACTTTAGTGAGCTGTTCTTACATGCAGATGAGCTAGTTTCTAGTGATACAGGAAATCAAATCATTGGCAGTCTTAAGGATAGACCCTGGTTGTGTTTCTTTAGCTAAAGGCAGTCACCACAAAATTATACTAAGTGCTCTGATTCTCTGCAGTATTAGTTCTGTGGAAGTTAATTGTTCTCATACTCCTTGTAGGATGAAGCGGAGTCAGCAACAACCTCTCCTTGTGCCATCAGTCTGGTCATTCATTTTTATTGCCTCCTTTGGTTTAGTTACATTAATATTGTTTGTTATATTTTCTTTATTCAATTTGGCACTTTATGTTCCTGCTAAAGATTTTCATGGAAATTCAAATTTTAATATTGTTTTTGACATTTAAACTCTCTGTCAGAAAAATGTATTTCGTGTCTAGATTTGGTTTACTTCACACGTACATCTAACTTCAAGTTTTTTTTGCTAGAAATTGTTGAAACATTAATGATTTAGGAATGCAACTATTTTATATGGAGCTGCTGAAAGAGTATGCAGTACTGCCTTCTCTTCAGTTGTGAGCTAAATATAATAGTAGTGTTATCTAGCACTGAATACTAAAATAAGAGAAATTTAATGTTGGCACTTTTTGGTCACTGACAGTTAAGAGATAACCAGAAAATAAAAATTTGGAACCCTGGGCTAGCTCATTTTATTTAGTTTACAGATCTAGACTGTGACCAGTTAATGAATGAAATGTAGTCTTTAGTTTTTGTTCTCTCAAAACTGATGCCATAATCAATAGAGCAAGCTCAGTATGTTAAGCTACCTGTTTTTGCATTAAGTAACTGTTTACAGTAAAGTGCAGATTTTCTGTAGCATCAAATTATTGTCTTCAGAAATAGAAGTTTTAGTTGTTTGATATATGCTATATACTTGTGGTTTGTGGCAAGAGTCTCTATGGAAGGCAGGAAATATGTAAATTATTTAAAAATAATAGTAGACTCACCAGAGTTTGGCCAATACAGAAACTGTTGCTAGGCTGGAGGCCAAAACAAGTCCAGTCAGGCCCTGACCCTCGTTAGCAAAGCATTATGAAAATGCTTGACTTTTTTTATGATGTTTATGCTCCTAAGGAGTGGTTTATTAAGATTGGTACTCAGCTTAGCATTGCAAAATTTGCATTTAAATAACAAGATGGGGCAGCTCTACTGTGGTTAATTGACAAATTCTCAGAAACAGGTCCTTGATAACAAAGCATGCTGGGAGTGCAGTAGCTCTCAAATGGAATATGGCTGTTGAGTAGGTCCTAGTGCTGCACTTCCTCACTGTGTGAGAGTACTGTGGTATATGCTGACTGACCAAAAGTTGGGCAGTTTATCAGTCCAGCACTATAAACAAGTCAGCATCTTTCCTGGCCTACTTGTATGACCTTGAAAAAAACCCTTCATTTTCGTGACTGGTGTGTTGGCTAAAGCAATCAATATAAAGGGCTCCATTTCTGAAGTGGCATACCTTCCTGTTCCATTGGTCAGGAACATATTTGCTGAGATCCTTTTTGTTTCTGTCTCTTCACAACTGGTGTCCCCTAACAGACTGCATGTCTGTGTCCATGGCTTACAGGATATGCCTGAAGTTTTTGTAATCTGACTGGGCTTTTATAACTTCCTGGAAGGCAGTGCTTGTTGTGAGTACGTGGATATTGCTTTGCCACACTAAGTACTTGCAGCCAGGGTTATTAAAGTGCTAATTTCATGAGAATGACATCTTACGGAAAGCAGAACAGCTCTGTGGAGTTGTGGCAAGGTCACTAGGACAGCAGCCATATCAAGATCTGTATGTCTTCCCAGAGCGCTCTTGCATTACCAAGATGGAGTTCTCACAATCCTTAATGGTATATAAAATCTCATTTTTTGCTTTTCTTTCCATTAGCTTGGAATCTGTGGCACTTGTGGCAAAGTTGAACCTGGGGCTGCAGTGATTGTAATATATGTGCCATAGACATACTCCTGTAATTTATCTTTTGCCCCTCTGCCACCAAAGATGTTTCCTCTCCAGGCGTTGTTGGCACACCATGGGTCCTAGCATCTGTGAGGCTGTCTGCCTTACTGAGTGGTACTTGGGGGCCATGTTTGAGACAGAAGAGAGAGGAAGAGAAGGATCCCTGTCGTAAGTTTTTATCTTTAGCATCAGTAATGCTTCTATTTTATCTTTTCTGAAAATTAAAACACTTTCCCTGTTTTCCATGTGGCACTTTGTACAGAGATAAGAATTCTATGGGTGAAGCTCAAGAATTCATGAGTTTTAGGTGTATTATTAAGGTAGAAAAAAGTGTGTGGTTCTCCACTGGTGGACAGCAGTGTGGGCCTGTGTAAATCTGGCTGCTTCCAGCTCCTTTTTCTAGGTAACTGTAAGAATATAAGGGTTGGGTGCCCCACTGTTTTCCTTACTCAGTAAGTGAGCACAAGGGTAAGTTCTGCTGCCAAGGAATGGCAAGTTTGCAAGGCTGATCTTTTCTGTATAAATAAACTTGCTGAAAGATTAACTTTTGGGAAAGATGATGTGCTATGCAGAGGTCCCTTGTTAAGGACCTTTATGAGGAAGAAAAAAACATATTTTTGTAGTCTTCAGTACGTTATTTGTCTGCCACATTAAGCAGGCAGAGCAAGTGCTGCACCAATCTTCTCTCAAGTAGTGTTTCTGCAGAGAGATTGCTGGGGGCTGAGCGGGTGGTTGAAAAACCCACAAAAAAGGTGTAGTGAGGAAAGAAGCCCTCTTCAAAGAGTGCTGCAGTGCCTGAAGGGAGGTGACTAACTGCAACTGAAACATCTCCTAAGCATGAGGGGAACAAAACTCCAGCAAGCCACTGACACAAATTAAAAACTGCAAGCCAAGCAGTAAAAGACAAGTTCTTTTGGTACAGTGTTACAAGCAAACTCTGAAGAATCAAATGGTAATGTAGTATTAAAACTGATCCCTAATAAGATGCTGATAGAATGCAAAGTTGTAGTAATGAGGCTCACTCTTCCTTAAGAAATAAGAGCAGGATTCTGGATCTGATTCAGTTCAACTAAAATTGAAAAATAAACAAGTAGAGGCAGGTGGCAGAAATCTCACATGGGATATTTTCCACCACAGCACCTGAATTCCTCTAAAATACTGGGACTAAAATTTGAGAGAATATATAAAGATTGGGGCTGTTCATTGGGAAGGAACACTGGATAAACCCAAGAATTAAAAATGAAGTGTTCTAAAGAAGGATAAATGGAACACAAATTACTTTTTTCTTAATTCATAGGAAAAAGGTTCAAGTGAAACAAGTATTCCTGTGTACACTTAACCACCGTGGTCTCTTTTCACCTCAAGGATGAATTATTACAGTTTTCTCTGCTTGGACAGCTTGAGCTTTTAAGGTACAAAATTTAAGCCACTGCAAAAAGTAGCTCCCAGCAGTACCTCTTTTTGGGAGAATATGAAATCTGTGCTTCAGGTTGTTTGGTGCCAGCTGCTTCTTTTTTTTCCCCTTCCTTTTTTTCCTTTTGCATGATTTCAAGGTGTTAAGTTTCTTCACATATGTAATGTAAATGTCTTGGAATAACCTGCTCAAAGACTACCTACTACCCTTTGCCATCCTGCTATTTTAAGTATGCCTTCTTCTTTTTTAAATGTGTTGAGATGCTCAGCAGCAGCAGATTGTTGCTCATCTCTAGCTGAAATAGTTACACTAGATAGGGTAAATGAAGATAGGGGAACATGATGAACACTGCTGATGCAATGTGAGATATTACTCCTTCTCTGACCAATGATCATATAAATGTATGGATGACAGATATACATCCAATAGTTAGGCAATTAAGTATATAAAAAATAAGTATAATACACTTTCTTGGTTGTCATTTTATGTAGAATGTTTAATGGAAATTGCTCTGGAAGGGAAAACTAGGCCAGTTCAGAGTGGTCTCTGACATCTTGGCACTAATTTTTAGGGGATTGGAGATGCCAGAAATTTCTTGGAAGAGGCCATTGCAGAGAGATCAGTAATGTTCAGATGGTTCCACTGGTAAGACCTGTACTAGTTTTTAAGTGATTAGATTAATTAAAAGAAGAAAGAGACAATCTTACATAAAAACACTGAATGGCTGTTGGACCTCTGAGTGTTTCTGGGGCTCTGCACGTTCTGTCCAACTTCTCTGTATCCAAGTTATTACAGGAGGCAAGTGGGACTTAAGGATGAATCACTGCAGTGGTGTTTGGAAGGATTGTGTTTTGTTCCTGGCCATGTGATTATGGTGGACAAACCTGAATGAGGTCTTCTATCTCTCTACCTTGTGTTCTTTATGTAAAAAATAAGGTACCTCGGCCTACTCTTCTTTGTCAAGTTAGTATAGAGAGAAATTGGCTGTTATTGCAATTGTTCTTTCCCTTGACTGGATTATCCTGCCAAGAAGCTCTCCAGACTTGGCTCAGGATATTTTTGCCTAAATTGGCAACTTGGATACATACACTTCTTTTTTTTCCTTTTTTCCTTATTTTCCTTTTTTTAAACTGTAATCTACTATATCTGAAATGAATCGCAGTTGTATTCACGTTAGCTTGACTCCTTTAAAGGCTATTGTTGCTTCTCAAATAAGTCACAGAATTTGCAATGATTTTTTTTTCAGAATAGTTTTTTTCATTTGGGGTTCTCATAGTCACAGTATTCTCCTTCATAGTTTAGGGTTCTGTTTAGTGAATCCTTTCCCTGAGAATAGTTCAGACAGTTTTAAATTTGCTAATAAAGGTTGAAGACAAGACCTTCTGAAAATCATACTGCATCTTGTGTTTCTGTTCAAGTTGCATGAACACCATTGTTTTATGGAACTCTGAAGAGGGAGGGTATGGTTACACATTCCATGCCCTGCTAGAGACAGTAAGTTATGGTTGTGTAGAGAGATAAGATCTCTTGATTTTACTGAGTGTTGGAAGTGGAGATGAGCAGAAAGAAATGGTGGAGTGGCAAGGAAGTACAAGCAGTGACTGTAAAATGATACTTCCCTAAATATTTTTCTAGTCTTTAGGAACTAGTAGTTTGGGATATCTGGAGCCAGAAGTGATGTCTTTCACCAGTAATTCTCCGCAACACCCCACCCACCCAACTAGCAATGAGTAGATTATAAATAAGGTTTTATGGAAGTGAAGTTGGAAGGAAGATGAGAATGTTTTGCAGGAATGGTTGAGGTACTTCAGGGGCTATACTGTTAGAAATGGAATGAAAATCAGTATTTTTAAGAACAATGCCATGTACTTCAGGAGTGCATAAAAACTGATTCTGTAAGTTAGGATTTTTTTTCTCTCCTTAATGGTTTTCTGGTATTTCCAGTTTACTGTCAGATTGCTTAGCTTTCATTATGCTATAGATATATATAAAGGGCAAGTGGCTATTTTAAAGAGTAATTATAAGTAAGAATAGAAAAGTATTAAATACAGTTTTAAAAGGGAGTGGCTGAGAGCTTACTTGTAAAAGTTTATGGTTCTGCTGCTCTCAGGGGAAAGACATCTTGTGTTTGCAAAGCAGGCCAGCCAGAGTGCTTGAGAGTGTGAAATCAGCTTGCAAAGGAAGATGAGAAGGGCTGGGCTACTTTAGAGGATCAGAATAATGACTAAAAGGTACAACATTTGATTGAGGAGAGGTGTGTATGTATGTGTGTATACATATTGGTATGTCTATATGTATCTATCTCTTTGTGTGTGCATATGTATGTGTGTATAGGAAGAGAAAGACAAAGGGACACAAATTAACTCTTTAAACCAAATGCCAGTACTGTAAGAAGAACAAAAAAGATATTAAAAGACTGTGAATTAATTTTAGATTTAGAGTGTAAGGTTTCCACTTTCTGGAGTAATGTGGCATTATTGTAACCAGTAATAGGATTAGTTGGGGCAGGCAGTCCAAATACTTTAGATAGATCTTGATTATTTTGATAAGATATATGTGACACATTGCCTTTGGTAGTAAGCTTACTAGATTTGATAGTTTAAAAGGTCCCTCTGAGTTCATTGGAGTGGACTTGGGCTTTAGGCATCAGTGTGGCATTTTACCTTCTCAGGGGATGGATAGATGGCATTAATCCTGGTCCTTGGTTGTTTCTGCTTTGGTAATATGTTCTAGATTGAGAAATCTTCTGGTGATGAAGTTTTCAAGAATGAGACAGTAATTTTGCCATTGAAAGTTTCAAGTTATCAAAATAACATGACAAAGCTTGTCTTCTCAATATCATCTTACCGTCTCTATTTCTTGCCTGAAAATTCTTCTTTTGGTTTTTTTTAATTGACACTGGCAATCATTGCCAAGTTCATGTCTGTATGTGTAGCCATGATAGTTAGTAATGATCTACTGATACTCCTGACATGAAGTTAAGTGCTGGCACTAATGAATTCTGTATCTGAATATTGGGATAAGTCACAGTTTTAAACTGTGGCACTGATGCTTTTCTTGTATAAGAAAGATTGGTTTTGGAGAACAGTGATGATAGATGAAGTTTATTATCTCTGAGGGCTGTTAGATGAACTGTCTTTAGGCAGCTTCTGATAGAACTTCTCTTGAGCAGATTACTTGTTTCACTGTGAGTTAGTTCAAAGATGCCCAAGTTGGTGCTCTCTGACTGAGTTGGGTCTAGCAGGATTACTGACTTACTTAATGGGGGTTGTTCTTTAATAAATTGTTTTGCTTTGACAGAGAAACTTCTACCTTTCTTTCAGTCTGCTTTTGGTTTGAGTAAGATTTATGACTTTCTTGAGATGGAGATGAATAGAAGCAAATATTGGTCAATAACAGAGCTCTGTGGAGCTCTTAATTTGGAGAATGTTATATGTATAAATAATTTTTTACTAAGTTGGAACTGAACCATAACTCTGCTGTTGTTCATGTTGAACAGGGAATGGGATATTTGTTTTCTGAACACAGTATCCTTTGCCCTTAATAAGAGTGGTTGCCAAAATAAAACTCAAGGAAAGGATTCAAATGGCAAACAAAGTATATGTTAAGCAGTAATGTTTTTTAGAGTAGTGATGCTGGAGACTTTACTGCTTGACTTCAGCCACCTAATAAAATGTTTTTTTATTTGCACACCATTTCATGGCAGCAAAGAAATGAAGCAGTGTAGGAGCACAGTTTCTGTGAAAGGGAGGAACAGGGAACTGAACAGACAGGCTCACCCTGAGGTGTCAGGGAAAGTTGTGGCTTCCACATTTACGTTGAAATGGCAGAAGACTTCAAGTTGATAATTTTGAAATTGTGGTATGTGAAGGATTTTTAAAGCAAAGCTGCAATTTGGTGGGTTGTGGCTTTTTTTTTTTCTTTTTAAACCAAGACAACAGACCAATAAAGTGATACAGGTGATCATTGCTTCTAGAGCTCGTAACATGGTGGTTTATCAGTGTTTTTATATGGTCATCCTGCTGTTCCTCCTCATCTCAGTTTAGGTTTCCCCCATCAGCTGAAGTATGCCCACTGCTACGTGTGTTTAGGCCTGGATGCAGTTGAGGGAGTGGCAGCCTCTATAGAGCTAAAACTGGAAATGATGATCAGAGGAAGTCTGACTTCACACCGTGAGGTGGAACATGCCACCACCTCATGTGTGATCTGGCTCAGAGCAGAGTGCTCTCCATGAGGTGGATGCTATGCAGTGGCTGTATCTGAGCCAAGTCCAGTGTGTAAACCTATGCTTTAGTTTTCAGTAAATCTTGCTGATCACAGTGTAGACCCACCATTCCCAGGTTACTGAAAGAAAAATTGGTGCCAACCTCCAGCTGCCAGAGCTGAGGTTGCACTCTGACGTCAGGGAGAAAGGTGCCACGACAGTGGAATTATTCTGCCTTGGAAGAGTTGAAAATAAGAGATCTGGCACCTTGAAGCATTGCAGTGAGAAATCCAAAAAGGAGCAATTTGGACCTCTCTGTTGCTTTCAAGAGATTTATAGTGTTTTTCATAGACCTTTAAAAGCTATCTACCCTTACCTATGTTGATTTAAAAAAAATAGGCCGTAAGATGGTTGCATGTTTAGGTTTTTTGGAGTAAAGATAAATCTTCAGTGGCTTGACCTTTAGAAACTTCACGGATTAGCCGATATACAAATTTAATAACAACAAAATAATGCTCATCTTTAGACCAATGATTTGGTCTGCAGCTGTTTTATTTTAGCTAATTCCTAGAATGATTGAATCATGATTGTATGGGACCTGCTCATAGGTGGTGAATTGGTTTGGGGCTTTTTGGTAGTACACCAAATACCTGTTTTTAGCAAAACTAGAAAATTTATATTAAATTAAACACTACACATATTTCTGTGGTGTAGTTATAGGATACAGTATTTTCAGAGAATTCCTGGTACTAATTTTGAAAGGCTATATATATATATTTTGCTGGTGTGCAGTGTAGTTTTATTTTGTGTTAGCTTTAGAAATGTGTCATTTTCAAGGTTAATTTTGAAGATGTTGTTCGCTTTTTGCTTTCAAAAAATGTCTAGTGAAGAAAGCCAAAATGTGAGCACACAGATTTTGATGCATCAAAATTAAAGTGCACTCTGGTTATTTTCCAGAGTTTTCAGTCTGATAGGATGATTTTTAAAATTCAGTTTTGACATTTGAAGGGATCTTGCTGAAGGTTTCTCTACATAGTTATGAGAGACTGTTTGCATCTCATGCGGTGTTTGAGAGAGTATTTAATTTTAGAAAGAAGTGTTTAAGCTTTGTTGTGGAAACATTGTAGTGTCTTTGAGATTAATTCTGGGTCTTTCAGAATTTTGTTTTTCTTTAGTCTTGTTAGTGTTGAATAGCTGATTATCTCATACAGTGTATTTGTGTCCTGCAAACCACTTGAATGACATATTAGAACTGGAGTGCAGTTTCCCAGTCTGACTTCACTCACATACCAGGACTACTGCAGGCATAATTAATGCTCTGACTATACTTTGCTGGTTTGGAGAAGGAATGTGAGTTAAATGCAGCCTTTGGATGAGACTCCGTGTCCAGGGCAAACAAAACATCCTCATACATGTGCCCCACACCCTCCCTTGAACTACTTGCATTGATCAGTGCATGCTGGCTGTGCTGTTTCTGCTTGATAAGTCAGCAGCAGATACTCTGCTGCTTTTTGTTAGATTATTTTTTTTGCTGAGTTTTAGACTCTTTTTCGCTGAGTCTTTTAGCATGCTAAATGCCAGAGCTGGCTTAAGGGATAGGATCTTCCCATGTCTGGGGAAAGATGGGACCCTTGCAACCAGCCAGTATTAATTTTAGGCTGACAAGAACTGTAGCTCAAGTTGTTTTAACCTGGATTTGTTTTCTGCTCTGAAAATGTAAATGCTCTGCTGGTTGAGACTGTAAGCCCATTGCTGTACCCAGCAGTGCTAAAGATTACAGTGAAGGGAATCTTTTTTTTTTTTTTTGGTGGACTCATTTCAATGACTTTTTCCAGCTTTTGGCACATTGAGCAGGTAGGTTGGTGCCTGCAAATACATCCAGAAGCTGTGGAAGAAAAAGCAATCACATAACATATTTCCTTTTGTGATTCTGCTGTTAACAGCATTGCCAGTTGTTTGCCTTACATCTTATTCCCCAGTCATCAGAACAAAGCTTATAGGCTAGAATATAAGACTGAACTGGGATTTTTTTTCCTTGTTGAGTTCATCTGGGTCCATTGTAGTGCTTTTATGTACATAGTTGCAAACATTGCAATGTGCAGCAAACCTTTGGATCGTGATTTTAAGATAGTGAAGGAGCCTGCAATATGTAGTGGAACCATGTGCAGACTGTCACAGAAAGTCTTGAGCCCATTTTGGGCGGCTGAAGGTTACATTTACAAGTAGTTTTTTTTTTTCAGAATAGTCCTGATGGATTGCTTCCACAAGGCTATCTGGTGTATAGCCCAGTAACTCAACGGATCCAACAGTTGCATGCTCTAATTCAGAGGAATATATAAGTTGGCACCAGCATGGGGGAGAAGTATTGTGGCCTTGGTAGGATTTTCTCTCAGAGAAGCTGAGTGTACTCTTTCCAGCAGACTGGTTGTCTGTGCTCAGTGATCTGATCTGCTGCTACTTTGCAGGGATGGAAATTGTGTTTGCTTTTCTGTAGTATCAGTCCCTTTAGAGTCTTTAGTGCGCTCTGGAATCACATTGGCAACCTGTTGCCCAGCAGTTCCTCAGTGTCAGGTTTGGAACTGTCCTGTGCTGGCCCCAGTGAACTATGTCTGACTTGTCTGTTCAGCCAAATGCTTCCCCTGTACTTAATTCAAATTGACCTTGTCCCTCTAACCTATATACTATGAAGATAGGTGTGAATGTCTCCCCAGTTGCTTCACTGGTAAATACTGGGAATAGTGTTCCACTGAGCTTCTCTACACTGGTGTTATCAATCCTCCATCCTTTTCTCATTTTGGTCTGCAAGAGACCCCACTGGTTTTTCTAGTTGGTTTCCTGCTTTTGATGTAGTTAAGTAACTTTGCAAGGTGCTACCCAAATATGTTAAGTTCTATTTCCTGTTTACTTTTGACCTACCATGTATATTCTAAACTCTTCTGTTCTCATTAAGCAAGCTTTCTGATTTTAAAAGCTGACTTCTCAGATTTGCTTCCTAACTTCCCCATTTAATCATGCAGTATATAGGCTTTTATTGCAGGGGCTGATGTATTCTTTTGACTACTTTTGTTTTGCTTCCAGCTGTGAGGAGTTTTACTTGATCTCCTAATACAGAATTTTGTCTGCTTTTTTTTGTAATTTTTCCCCTCCCCTCAGGGTTGTGTGGTTTTGGGTTGTTTGTTTGTTTGGGTTGTTTTTGAGGGGAGACAGGTTTGAGAGGATTGCTAATTACTTTTTTTTTACACTGTTCCCTTAACATTAATTATCCATGTGCCAATAGTTTTTTGTCTCACTGTATTCAGCTGTGATGTTGAAATATAATTGCACTGCAGGCACAGTTACACAGCAGCATTCTTATCCTTTAACTATATCTTGTGTACATTAAAAACTAAGCTAAAAATTTGATCTTTTCATGTAGATCCTAGCACTAACTTTCAAGGTAGAAGTCATTATTTGGGGGGAAAAAAATCTGCATGCCATTCTAATGAGTCACAGGCTTCACTTCACATCAGGAGATTTCCGTTGCCCATTGTTACTACCTTTCTTAAAGTTGAAAGTCTGTGACCTTCCTGAACTGGTAATGTAGTTGATCATGCATCTTTATTACTTGATTGTGTGACTTCTAGCATAAGAAGTTAATTGGACTTCTCCTCTCCTGTGACACTTTATGCCATTAAATGTTTATATAACCTTCACAGACAGTGCCATTCCCCACCGGCCTGTTGTTTGTTGCTCCTGTTGGAATTGCTGAGTAAGCTGGCAGGCTCTCAGCATTACCCTGTTTTGGTTTGTCCTCCTTCCACCAGATCTTGGAGATCCTTTTTACTTGGAGGGTGTCAGGTGAGGCCAAGTATTTGGGCTTCCCATGTGTTACTTATGAAATTTCTAGCAGCAGTGTAGAAGTGTTTGTAAGTTCCAAAACTCTTATTAGCATGCCAGTCTGGCTGACTCTGGCATGACTAATGTGCGTGCTTAACAAGTTCTTCCTGTTCCCATCATGTCGGAATCCTTGCTGTCTGTATCACTGACTTCCTTTCTCAGCCTCACATGTGAATCTGGCAGCACTTAAGAAAGTAAAACCATGGAAATCCTGAGTGTAATGCTTCTGTCCATCAACACGAGTTTACTTTCCAGAGGATCCATTCTGTGATTCCATACACTGCTGTTACTAGTGTGGATTCAGTGGACTACTGGGTTGTTTGGTTGGGTGTTTGTTTTTTTTTTTGTTTTGTTGATTTTCTGCTGAATCACCAGGTAGTCAATTTCAGTGTAGAAGCCCTGTGAGGTTGCTGCCTTTCCATCTGCTGGCTGCTGTGCCAGCTGGTTGTCAGATGTCACAAATACAGCAGCAAGCTGTGTGTCGAGTAAAGTCATCTGATAACCACACCTGCTTCTTCCCAGTCCTAAGTCTGTCTACTCCAAGAAGGATTCCTGTGTTAACAGGAAGCAGAGGGTGGATTGTTCCAGAGATTAACTCTGATTCATCCATGAATGCTAGAGATGGCAAAAGGCATGATGAAGCATGGAAGAGAAAACAAGTAGGCAACACAAGAGCCTTTTTCAATGGCATTGCTTGTTATCTATTATAAAACTGCAGTGACATTCATATGAAGTAGTGGGCTTTGTTTAACCTTTTTAGATTTGTTCCCTCATAATGAAGGCATATCCCTAAAATTGTCAGTCTTCAAATAGGAAAAAAAAAATCCATTTTTGGGAAGCAAAATTGCAGACAGCATCTCTGTGCTTTTGTGAACTTGTGTTAGGTAAAAGACTGTGAAAGAACTGATGTTCCCAGTGAGGATCTGCTTTATTAGTGTCCCAGGGATGGCCAGTGGAAGATTATGCTGGAAGAATGTAGGAACAGGGAAAGCCTGTAAAGATGCTTCTGTATCCTCCAGTAATTTCCTATACTAGAGCTGCTCTCTTTGTGTTTATGGGTTGTCCAATTGTATGGCTGGTGACAGCATGTAGTAACCAGTATACTTGCTCAGAAAATGATGCTCTGTTGTCTTGGATGTCTGAAAGTAACTAAGTCATATCTGTTGCCTGCTTAAAAATGTAGCCTCGGTACTGGCTCTGTGTATTACTGCATCTTTGTGTCACTAACTGCAGTGTGTTCTCTTCCAAAGGGATCAGTGACCAGTCACCTGGCTCATTGCTAACACACCTCTGCGCTGCCTGAGTGCTAAGTGTGTTCTTTTTCAAGGTTAGCATGGTTGTTTACCTCATGACCAGTTTTGTTCTGTCTTGTGTGTTGCATAATCTGCTAAAGCAATGTGTCTGAAAGCTCCTCTGCTTTTTCCAGCAGTAGTTTGTCCTCATGAAACTAATTACCTCTCTTTAATAATCTTACTGCTGTTTCCTGTTTTTAAGCTGTACTGCATGTGTTTCTTCTTGTGAAAGGCAAATGTAAGCAGTCATCTCGTTGCCCTTCTTTCCTGTGCCTTTTGCCTCTCCTCTTTTTGAGCTGACATCCCTGTGCATGCCCCTGCACAGTGAAACAGAGGAGAGAAACACACTTGGTCTAGGCTAAATCAGCAAAAAGGGGAGAGATATTTTTAACCAGATCAGTTCTCCTATCACACATGTTCATTGCAGAGCAGGAGAGGAGGTTGTCTGGGGATGGGAGGTTAGAGCAAGTCTGTATTTATTTAAGTAGCAGCTCTGGACTTCACTGTTACTCAACCCTTGATGCAATCATTAGTGATTTAAGGGGTGGGAAGACAATGAGAGATCATCCAATGCATCTGAAAGCATGATATCCTGTGTTCTATACCTTTGCTGACTGAGAGATGTCTGTCTTCTTTAAAAGCATCCAGTTTCCATAGACTTTCAAACCAGGGAGAACTCTGTGACTTTGAATCATCTTTATCAGTCTTAAAAGTACTGTCTTCTGTTACATCTTTATCAAAAATATAAATTCCATTTGGCTCTAATTCCATCCCTATATTTAGAGTATCTTAAAAGTGTCATCTCATTGCTTAAATTACATGGCTAAGTTCTATACAAACAGTGCAATCTAGAATGATCGATTGACTAGTAATAAATTCATTTCAGCTGTTGAGTTAGTGAAGTCTGAATTAGAGGGCAAATTCAGATTCTTGTGAGGCTTGTTTCTTTGCCCCTCTTGCATTATTGTGAGCTTCTTGAAACCACTTACAAAATTATTGAATGTGTACGAAATTTTCAAAGTTAAACATTTTAAAATAAATTCTAAAAACCTGAAAATAAATGCTTATGTGTCTTCTTCTTGCGTGCTTCCTCATGTTTCAAGTCTTTCGCAAGTTACTGTTATGCAGTGGACTTCTAAAATATGTAATTTAAAATGGGAAGGAGCAATGATTTTTAAAGGAATAATTTTGTATGTTTGGCTGAACTGCAGTCTCTCCTGTCAGCTGACACCTTGGCATATAAGTTTTGTGATATATTATTGCTGTAATAAAAAAATCCTGTGTAGTTTCAATTTTTTCCTTACATTTCTTTAAATATTTCTCGATCCTTTGAACCAAGTTCCACTTAAGCAGAAAACTCTTGTGTGTTAATTTCTCATGGGCTTGGCAAACTCTAAGTTATTGGCATAAATTGTTTGTTCATCTGTTTATGTTGTGCCCTTAGGTGCTTCTGTCTCAGCATGCATCATGCATTTGGCAACTAACAGAAAGCATTTTAAAGGCCAAATGGATGCCTTTATGACTATACCTAGTGTCTTATTTGTATAAAGTGTCTGAACTTAATTAAGAAAGTTATTTTCCAGAACAAATTGCATACATTGCATTGCCTGCTTGTACTCACTGATCTAATATTTTAAATGAACAGTGTGTCTCACAGTTAGCTGAAATTCATTAAAGCATAAGTTATGATTTGTCTGCAGCAAATATCTGTAGAATCCCAGATATACCTCTAATAAAATTTTGTGTGACCTTTTATTAACTGTAACTCCTGATTCTCCACTGATGGCTTGAGTAACTGCTTCAAGTAATATTTCAACAGAAAAAAAAAAAAGCAGTTTATGAAAATCCAGTGGTCACTGGCTATTTGGGTAAAACTGGCAAGTCTAATCAGAGTGAAGAATTCAGTATCTTCACTGGCAATGAGAACAGATTCTTTAAGGTAGTCTGTGTAGACTCTGAAGGTAGGAGTAATTTGTTAAGGTGCTGTCTGAACTCTATGCAAAACAGTGTTTCCTGGCTCCTGGTTTGTAGTAAATATGCAGCAATTACTTGTGAACATGGAATTGTCTTCCCTCTTAAATGAATGGAAATAATGCTGTGGCACAAATCTTCCAGACTTCTAGTGCTTGGGGAATGCTTTTTCTCTATCAAATTTCAAAACTAATTTTATGCCTGCATCATTCTGCTAGTGATAGAAGGGGAAACATAATACCAGTGGCTCAAAACTAATGTTTGCTGCATTTTTGCTAGTGACTTCTAAGGAAATAAAAATATAGGAGCTGGAGCTATTCTTATCAGATTTCTTTAGCACTGTCTTCTGGTCTTCTATGGGGTAGAAGTTCTGGGGATCTTACACAGCTTTCTAAAACATGTTGCATGTGGTGTTCTTAAAACATGTGGGTTTGGATACATTCATGGAATTTTAGAAAAGTTTTCTGCTGAATCCTTTCAAAGCATTAATTACAAAAAAGTTACTGTTGAAAGGAAAATACTTTCAGTGGAAATATTTTGTCTCAGTTCCAGTCTGTACTTTGAGTGATAGCAAACTATACCTGAGGTCTTTGATGGTCCTGAAATTGCTTTAACTTTGACTTGCAAAGCATCCAATTATGTTATTGTCTGACTAGTTTGACCCCTTTAAAATGCTTTTCTTTGACATGAGTATCTCTAATTCAGGACCGTTTGGTCCTTCTGGAGAAGAGTGTATCCATACTGTTGCTTTGGGTAAGTAGTGCCAGTCCTTGATAAGTTGAAGACTTGTTAGTTTGCTAATGGGTACATGTGTTTGAGCTCATTTTTAGATATGACAGCTGCTTGTGGTTTGAAGTTGCCCACTTTCTTTGAAACTTGGGTGTGGAGGTGACTTTGGCTGGAACCTATCTACCTTGAAAACCTTCAAATGTAGCCAGAGTTTCTTGCTAAGTATTTTCCTGGTGTTTCTATTAAGAGCTACCTACAGGAACATAAAATAGTGTAATGTTGTCTGAGGAATGAGAGAGGTGGAAATACCAGCTTTGCTTTGAGAATAGTTTTTCTTAACAAACCAGTAGTTTCAATGTATAATATGAAGTTTGATTTGATTAAAATAAGTGTAATGGATGACTACTAATAAAGGTATCAAGGAAACAAAAGTATATTTCTTCAGAATATTTTAAAATGTCCCATAGAAAGTCATAATCAGGTGACTGCAGATTCTGAAGTAATAATTTTTATGATTTGTAATGACACTGAATTGATTTATTAACTTCATAAAGTCTGATTTTTCTGCTCTGGTTCATAATTGTGCAATTGAGGAAAAATAATTGCTTAAGTAGGTCAGAGCATAAATGTGAAGAGTTCTATAATGTGTATATATATATTGTTACATAATTTTATTAAATATTGCAAATTATGGTGCCTTAATAACCTCGAATGTGGTGACACTTGTTCTTGGGTGCTTCTGAGCAGAATTTTATCTGGAGTTAGTCCTTACTCTGGATGTATTTAATAAGCATGTGTACTGTCTTGAAAGATTAAGCATTACTTTGGCAAGAGAAGTTCCAAAGAACCTTAAAGTCTGCTTTTCAAAATTCAAACCCCACTTTCTCATAACTTTTTGCTGATTTTTTTTTGGGGAGGAACATGCTGAATGTTCCAGAAGTTTTAATCAAAGTGAAGGTTCCAGAATTTATGAAACAAATAGAGACTTATTTAGTGAGGGTCGAGGACTTTCTCCCTGACTTGTAATGGGCTTGTGGAATACAATAACTTGAGTATTTCATTATTTCTTCCCCCCCCCCCCCCCCCCCATTTTTAAAAACTGGTTGCAAAGGGAGATTTAAGTATGAAAAAGATGGAGGGAGAACAGAAATGGAAGAGAAAATGAAGTGGGGGAAGGGAAAGAAAGCCTAAAAACACATGGAATACAGAAATGAGCACAATGAGCAGAATGAGTTTTGAAAAGTAATGAGTTCAGAGTATGATGGAGGAAGGAGTATGCGTTTATTCTGTAATACCTTGTCAAATTGTGTGAGGGTGATGATGTTCATCAGAGGAGTGTTACATGTTAATGGCTTTGTTACAAAACAGTGTACAGTTCAGCAATTCCTGATCTAGTGCTTAATAAGAGCCAGAATCGTCTAGGCCAAGTGCAGAGCCATCCTATCTGCTCTCCCACATATGGCACTGCACTGCTCAGATAAACATGCTCGCCTGGAAATAGTCAAGGGATGTCTGTCTTCAAGCTGCATTGCTCCAGACCTGTGCTGAGAGACTTGTAGGCACCTTTAATGAAAAGAATATTTATGGAACAATAAGCCTTTTTAAAAAGCAAAGCTGATTAATTACTGTCATTTAATTTTTTGGTGTTGACATAGAGATGGTTAGTTTTGAGGAGCAGGTTTCTGTGTGTTTATCCTGTTGGTCAGGACTTGCATAAGATTAGCAGAAGTTTGAAGGCTAAACCTGGCTAGTCAGAGGTAAATGTGGAAGAGCAGGAGATCATGGTGTGCATGATCACAGAAAGTACTGTGAAAATACACTGGTGAGGAGCCTTGGCATCACAAGTGCTGTGTTGTAAAGAGGCTGTGACCCTTTGTCCCATTCTGGTAGTTCTAGTCTACACTGTTAGCTTCTATTATTTAAAATTAAGAGACACATTCTACTTAACATTCAGAGGAAGGTGAAAAACTCTTCTCTTTCCCCACAGCTCCTTCACTTCTGTAGTCTTTTGAGGAACACTGAATTTTCCATTTTATTCTTCCTTGCTTTTTGATTCCTCCTATCTACTCTCTAATCATGTCCTCCCCTCCCTGTTTTGTGTGAGTGCCGGCTTCATGCCACTGTTCTTCATCATTGCAAAGAGTATTTTCATTTTGAAATGACTAATGGTTTCCCTGTTGCATGGATGATTCTGACAAGAAATAGTAAACATAAAAGCTGTGCTAACATTAATGTTGCTAAGATCTGCAGCCAAGGAGCTGGAATAACCTTGTGATACTGCATTGGCTAATACTTGGGTCATACTTGGAAAGCTTTCTTCACAGCTGTATGGGTTAGAAATATTTCTAAGGCTTGATTTTTTTCATTATTTTTTAAATTTAAAAAAAACCCTGTCAATTAAACAAAATAGCCATATCTATATGTATCCCTTCTGGCCTAACTGCAGAGGATCTCTGTTGGATACTTATTTTAACTTGATCTTAATTTCTTGGAGATACAAATGGCTTTAGTGACTAAAGTACAGCCCTAAGCTTTGATGCTCTAAAGATTCTCAATTCTAGATTACTTCATTTAATGGTTTAGCATTTGTCCAGATGTATAAACCCGATACCTGCTGATTGAGGTATAAAACAAGCTTGATGATCTTGGAGTTTGTGGTAGACAAGAGCTGTGGTTGGAACATTGTTGAGGTGTTGTAATTTGAAGCAGTCTGAGCTGATGAACTGGTGTGTCTTCTTGGTTAGGGTGTGCATACTCAGCTGTGTGACACATCAGTCCCTTGTGCAAACACAATTCATACCCAGTTGAAGTTACAATGTTGGGAATTCGAGGAAGATAAACATTCTATTTTAGAGGGCAATTCAAGTGTCTTACCTTAAAACAAGTTTTACAGGCCTAAAGATTCATCAGTAACTCTGAGCAATGAAGTGAGTAATTAATTCACCTGTAAGGAAGATGCCATCCTGAGGAATTTCCAGGTGTGCTGTGAGCTGTAGGACTGCAGACTTAAGTGCTCTGACTTAAGTGACCACTGCCCTGACATATATTGCTGTGGAGAACATCATGATTTTGAATGTTGTTTCTTGAAAGTGCAGTCTGAGGAACTGCAGATATTCAAACTTTTTTTAGTAATGCTTAATAAGCTATGCATAACCAACATGTGTGATTTCTGAGGCACTCTGCGTTTTGTTACATGTAAATATGTATTTTAGCAAAGTGAACAGCAAACTTAGGAACATATGTCATAGAAATTCAATTTGTTTCATGAACTTGAGGGGCTGTCTTCTGAGAGTTAAAGGGAGAAGGTGCAAAATAATGACTTTTTCATTTATTTTGATGTTTTGTTGGTCATGTCAGACTGAGCATTCAGTCTGAGCATACCTAAAATTTCTTGTCATCCCCTTATAAATTGTTGCTTGTACCCTCTCTTACCTGGAATGCTGCCCATGTTGCCTGAGCTCATGTAATAGAGTGTACAAGAATAGCAGCTCTGATGTTGCAGCTGAAGGAGCAGACACATAGTTTGGCTGTATTTGTGAATTTTTGTCCTTTTTTGTCTGTTATTAATGTGACCTTAATTAAGGTATTGTAGGTTCACTTTAGAAAATGACCAGGCAGCAGTCCTTTTATTTTTAACCCTGATTATACTCTTGTTTAAACTAGATATTCTTAAAATAGTAGCTGCTTTCTGACCTTCCTTAAGATTAGCTGCTTAGATAAGCAGAACTTGCTAACAAATTCACACCTAGCAGCTCAGGTTTGAGGCTGATCTCTCTAGGGCACGCAGTCATTTCAGGGAAATCACCAAATCTACTAAGTGGTTTATATGCCTGAAGAAATCACTCTAAATGTTGATTTCTGAAATACAGTAGTTGGAAGAGTTGCTCATTTAGTCCTGAGAATGAGTGAGAGAATATGCTGTACCCTCAGAAGTAATTAATAACCTTTTTGGTAATTGTATAGTATTTTAAATTCAAAAATTGCAGCTCTTTCTTCTGACTTCTGCAGCCAGTAGGTTGTGATTGTCTTTGGATCACCATGCATTGGCAGTAATGAACCTTCTTCATTGACTAAATGTGTTGAAGGAGTAGTGCAATACAGACTGGTTTTAAGAAGCTCAGCGTGTTTCCCACATGGAAGGAAAAATGTTATCATGGAATCAATTTCCTTCTGTTTGGGGAAATCCATGCTTGATATGCTCCAGTCTTTGTGGATTTTGCTGGATGATGTCATTGTCCTAGAAAGTTGAGGTTTCTTATGTATATGTGATTCGACACAGGCAGGGGAATGGGTTTGAGACTTTACTCAGTAGCTAATTCTTTTTTTGATTGTGTAAAACTAGTCAAGCAAATTGTGCTGTTAACACATATTTTGACACTAGCTGTTAAGTGGCACTGTAGTGAAAAAAACCCCAACTTTTTGTTTGCAGCTAGCCCAAAAGGCTCTTTGTATTGACTTTCAGAACAGGAAAAACATAATATATGGGCTACTATAAATTTTCACTTTAGTATGTTTTTTGGACTTTCTATTCTGGATTCAGAAAAAGTTGAAGAGCACTTTGAACCTCAAGAAAGCTACTCAATCTTCTGTTCCTTGAAGCAATAAATGATGCTTTCTGATCCTTAAAATATGGTTAATATTGCATATCTCTTTCTCTACTCAATTCTGCAGTAGTGCTACATAGAAGGAAACATACAGAAGTATAATATGAATGGGGGGTTTTCAGATTTTTTTTTACTATGGAATTTGTAATGACAGTTCTCTCATACAGTTTTACACAAGTTTCATGTGTGAATTGTCCCTTTGTTCTCTTACCTTACATCATACAAAATCAGAAAAGGGGTCTGCAGTGAACATCAGGAGGCTATTTGATCTTTTCTCTTGTTAAAGGATGGAATCAAATATATTTACAGCATTCCTGACAGTGGCCAGTTTTTGAAGGCCTTTGAGGATACACTGGTGATGGCAGGCATACATCCTCCAAGACAGTCAATACTAACATTTATGTTTCTTACCATTAGGACTTCCTTTAATCGAATATCTTACAGTGTGTGTTTCTTAGCATCTTCTGTTGCCAGATGTTCCCCATAGTCTCTGAGTTAAGTAGCTGGCAAACAATTTCCTTGTCTTTCTCTTCTCGGAAATGATTTTATGAGGATAATAGGGGTTCCCTTTATACTCATTTATATTCATAAGTTGCAAATTGATTGTCTTAGTTGTGCCTCTTCTTGTGCTTTGCTGTTTTTCTGTCTTCTCCAGTTTTTCTTAGTGGACGTATTGCTGTGATTGTCAGTCTTTATGCACTTGAGCCTTTTTCCTTTGAGGAAGGAGCTTTGGGCTCCTGTGAGAAGCTACTGACTTCTTCCTTTTGTTGCTTCTCTTGGTTTCTGGAAAACTGTATGTATTAATTGTCTACATTTACCAAATTATGTCTTTATACATGTGGATGGAAGGCTGCTGCTATTCTCTTATTCTCCTGTGAGATTCATAAACTCCTGTCTTGATTTTCTTGTGTTTTAGCAGACTTTTTCTGGAATATATCTGGTGAGCTAAAATGTCCTCGCCCTACATTGTGTGCTTGTATGATGATGACTGTTTGAGAAAGACAGCAGATTTTTTGTGGTTGTTGACCAGCTCTGTAGTTTTATCCACCTTTCATCACAAAGTTTCCCCTTTCATCACACACCAGGTACTTCCAGTAGGTCTGTGCAGGTGCCCTTGATAAAGGTACTGGGGGAGCTGTGCTGCCTTCCTCCACTCCTGAGCTGTATTCTCTGATACTGAGTAATGAGAGTTAGCTCATGGAACTGTGACAGCTGGAAATGCCCCAGCCTGGACAGTGCTGGAATTGAGTGCATCAGTTACAGGAGGGAGGCTGCTCTCTGTGCTTCCAGACAGGCCTGGCACTGCACCTGTACAGGAGGGGTCATAGCATCTGTTCCGGTGACAGACTCAAATTCTTTTTCCTCCAGATGCTTCTAGTTGGAAACAGTATTATGTGAAGGTTTATTGTTATTAGAAAGGGTAGCATGATCACAAATAAGACACAGTAAGCTTCATGTGAAAGAATATAAATCCTAAAATTTCTGGAAATGGGGAGCAATAGCTCATTCACTTGTGTGAAACAAAAAGGAAAATGCTGGCAGTGCCACTTTGGGTGTTCGGAGTGTTTCCTGGGAGTGTGAGAGCTTGGAGATCCTCAGAGCTGAACTGGAAGCACTCTGCTCTTACAAAGGGATGAGTGTGCAGCTTTTCAAAGTGTCAGATCCTACAGCTCTGGGTGTCAAGTAACATGAGGGCTGTAGAGGTTTTCTTACCTTCTGTGGTTATAAAAGGTAGTGGTTAAATAACTGTAATTAAAATGTCTATATAAATATCATTTTACTTCCCAGTCCATCAAGTTTAATCCTTTTCACTTCAAAGTCCTCAGAGTTTTTTATTACTTGGAAGTCTTCAAATGAAACAGACATTTCTCACTCATCTTTTATAAAAGTAAATAAATATTCTTTATCTGTTACTCTTTCTTTGCCCTGTTCTTCTCACCTTCCCCTCCTTTCTTTTTCTCCACATCCACAACAAGGAAAATAAACTTTTTATACTGGTGGTACCAGGACAAGACCAATTTGTTCATGGTTCTTGCTTTCTCTCCCACACCCAAATTTAAAGGAGCCCTTCACTTTTTTTGGTAAATAAGAGGCAGCTTGTATCTAGTGCTGCTTTATATTAAAAGAAGATATTTTTAACAGTACATTCTGCATGATGTCAGTGCAAGTTACTGGCACGATGACTCTTAACTGTGGTAGCTGACTGATTGCTAAAATAGCTTGCAGACTCCTGCGTTCAGTCTAAATATTTTCAGTAACATATAGCAACAGGTGAGTAAATGGTTTAGGTGATTTTGGCTGTGAAGCATTACCCTAAGCACACTTTTTAAGCATTTTAAAGCATTTTAAGCATTGATGTATCAGAGAATATTCTGATACTTGATTTCAGTGTTTAGATAGGTTTATACATTGTGACCTCCATGGGGATTGTTCCAGTTCTCCAGGAGTTGTAAAGTGTAGGGCTGTCCTAGTTTTTTCATTAATGAGAAGGGTATAATAGGAGCAGGAGTCTGACATGGGCAGCACTGATTGGGTGACCCAAGCAGCTGGGCTTCAGCCACACATTTTCTGGCTTGCCTTTAAGGTCAGTGTTCAGGGTGTTGGATGTGTTTTAGAATCTGACAAGGAGACAGAATGTGTATGTATACCTCTTTTGATGACTGCAGTTGTATATAAGGAAGCAATACCAGGTCAAACTCACTGTGTTGCAGCAGTCTCTTTAATTCAGTTTTGCAACTGAAAGGAAAAAGCAATATACGTGATCAGCTGGTTTTCATGGGGTAGTGCCTGACAACCTCATAGCAAATATCTGAAACAGTTCCTGCTATTTAGATTAGAGCTGGGCAAGACTTTCTGATAAATAGTAATTTATGCAATGTCTGGATGGTGAGTTTATAGTCTTCATGTTACTTGTGAATTTGCTGTGGCACCTGTAAATAGTTTTGGATAGAAATACTTTTTCAGTGTCTGGCTTTCAAACAAAACAATCAAAATGTAGAACGTTATGAAAGAAGATTGATTGTCATGTTTACAGGGGCTTCAAAGGGTCTGGATTTGGTTTTTTTCTTCTGTTCCTTCATAGTTTGAAACATCTTCCACCATCTTTCAGCTACTGATACTTCGTGGTGCTCTGCGAAACTCCTGTTAACTGTCAGCAGCATGTTAGAAGTTCCTGGCACCACAATGAGAAGCTGAACAAATAAATTTCCAAGTCTGGTGGTTCAGGATCGCTTACTCCCAAGCTTGGAGCTGTTTTGCTTTTATGCTTAATCCTTAACTGAGTAAGAGAACTGCTTAAGGCTGATTATTAGAGCACTTCCCATGGAAGTACAAAGTCTGGTTTTGTGATTTTTTTTTTTTTTTTTAAACTAACAAACAACAACATCTGCAGCTTTCTGACTACATCAAGAGGGAACCAGACAGAAAGGTGAGATCATGCCACCCAGTATGCTCTTTGATTCTTGTGGGATATGTGGCTTCAAACTTCCTTGGGCACAAAGAAGACTGAACTCTAGGATGCCATGGATATCCTTGCTGTACGTCATTGGATAACAAAGAATCCAAGCATCTGCCATAATTCCTGCTTCTTACTAAAGATTTTTTAGGTCTAACAATGTGTTGCTCAAAAAACTCTTGTTTTTATTTTAAGAAAAACAGGTAGCATATGAATTTTTTTTTTCAAGTTGAAAATGAACCAATTTACTTAGCTGCTTTTGACATCAATATCTGTGGAGTTTGGCACTTCAGCTTTAAATTTGCAGTTATGTCAGATAGCAAGTTTATTTGTGGGTTATTGGCTTTAGAACACAAGGAAAGAATTGCAGGCTTTAGGAAGATATGCTGGCAGCTGAAGCCAGGGATGCCAAGAAAAAGCAAAATAACATCACTAGTAAGAAAAATACTCTTTTCTCTTCATAGCTTGTCTAGCTTCTGTGAGCAGGTTTTCTATGGTCTTAGTGTAAGACTAGAAATGCTATCTGAAGATTTAGTGTTAGGCTCTAAGAGTTAGTACTAAAAAGTAGCAGTCAGTGTTCCTAGTTCAGAGATGGAAGCATTGATTCAGGTGCAAGACCTTCCTCTGTAATTCTGTCTGCAGTTCCAAACATGGATGTTCAAGAAGGCAAATATAAACTGGAAAAGTGTACAGAAGAGATGTGATGGTCAGAATGGAAAGATCCCTTTGAGATGAAACTGAATGAGCACATCCCACTCAGCTCAACAAAGTCAAGTCTGAAGAGGCATGTGAATTATTTCTATAAATACTTTGGGGAATAATAACCAGGAAGGGAAAGAACTATTTAAACTAAAGGACAATGTTGGCACAAGAATAGATAGGTACAAGCTGGCTGGGAAAACATTTTGGCAGGAAATTGGAATGTTTCCAGAGGTTCTGAACTTCAGCAAGGTTTTGAAGCAAGCTTCAGATTTTTCATTTTGGGGATTTTGTCTCTATTATTTCTACTTCTGACAGTAGAATGTGGATCATTTATGAACAGAATTATATAATTATTCCTTACAATAGCAGGAGCCCTGAAGGTCTCTTTCAGCCTTATTTCATGAATTTTAAGAGTTAGAATCCTCTTGGGTCACTGACTGTTCTGAACCTGTGGTCTATATTGCACTTTGAAGACATCTGTGATGGTAATTGGGTAATTCTGTTCAGCAGGCTTAGATTTCCTGTGTAGACATCCTCGTACCTTTGGTGGCTCCTGGGGAGCAGTACAGAAGTTGAAAGGTTGGAAAAACATATTTAGTCAGCCTTTGTGTTGAATGGTAATAATGGCTACCAGTAGTGGTTCATTTACCCAACTCAGTTGGAACAGTATGTTTATACTCCTACTACCAGTAGTACAAATATACAGTTATATACGTATATAACTTTTACATTTTGTCTTGGTACTCGTTGACAAGGACCTTCAAAGTGTATGCAAATGTTTCAATACTATTTGTTATTCAGTGGAGTTCCCTGGTCTTTCTTGTCCTTTTAAGGTAGCAGTAATGATGCACCTTAGAAGGAATTCAGTTTTGACAGGAAAGTAAATATGTATATTTCCCTGAATTACAGCCCTCCACTAAGTATATTAGAGCTAATAAATCTTATAATCCAAATATAAAGGTCAAGAGAATAATCCTGAAGTCCATTTTGAGTCTTACTCATGCTTTTTTCTGTTCAAGGGGAGGGACTGGTTTCAGTGCCTCAGTCTAATTACAAACTAATTATTTTGTTGGTATGATTAAGGGTGACTGGGATACCTTTCTTGAAAATCCAGTAAAATGCCAGTTTTTGAGCTGAATGGAAAATAGTGCAATAACCCACATTTTATTAAATGTTTGGTAATGGACCCTGCTGGCTTTATGCTTTTCAGTACTTACTAAACAACTTTTTAAAAAGGGAGGGGGGTGGCAGTAAAAAAGAAATAAAAGGAAATCCAAAAGAAAACTATGACTTCAGCTTCCTCTTTTATTCATTGTCATTGAAAGAAGGGAACTTGTCCAGCTGAATCATGTAAGGAGGAAGTTGCTGTACCAGCAGGTGATAACAGGTTTTAGCAAGTTAGGAGTGGACTGAATGCTGCTGTGTTAGTGCTGCAGACTGAGGCATATCATTTTCTGCCATCACAGGACAAGTATCTTGTGCCACACCAGACAAAGCTAATGATGTGGAAGGAGAAAAAGGATAAGAGCTATTCCTTTAGAGTCCCAAAGTGCACCCATCCCTATGTATGGAGCCCCAGTACAGTTACACCCATCTGTGCAGTGACTGATCTCACAGAATACAGTGCACTCTTCTCCATGTAATGCACTTTGATTTGTCATCTCTCTAGAAAAAGAGTAAATTTTACATGCTTTTCTTCTCTAAACATCCATGTTCATCTCACTATTAGAAATCTTTGTTAGGATTGGTATTCAGATGCCATGTGCACTCCCTTGAGAAATCCAAGTTAGTGCAGTTTTCTCTTGTTTGTGTATTGATTAATGCAGTTCTCTAGAACTGCAAGGAAAGGTTTGGTTCTCAAGAGCTGTATGGTTCTCTTTCTGATTAATTTAGTGTATGAATTGTTTTGTTATTAGTATGTCTTTGTAACTATCATGGTCATGTGTTCAAATTAGAGATTTTGCTCTGCTTCTGGTAATTTTTGATATTTTTAAATGCAAAACTTGGGATTTGTGGAGAAAATATCCTTTCCTCTGGTAGTTCTTTTAAGTTTAGAGGGTGTTCCTAAATTTTGTTGTCTTCTAAGGATTTCTGTTTCTAGCCAGCAGTATTAGGACCAAAGTATTTGTGCTCAGGAGGATGGATGGCTAGTGTGGCACGGGTATTTTTCTCTTCCATAAAGGGTTCCTTATATACAGATCTCTAAGGTGAGGCTTTTCCCATTCACGGGAGAAGGTTAATGGGTAACAGTAAGGTACACTGAGCATAGTGGATCTGTTGCCAAGCAGTTTCGTTCTGTCCTTAAACTATTCCAGTAATCTTATTTTCTATTATATCACATGAACAATGTTTCTAGAATGGTCAAAAGAATTACAAAGGACATTTCTCACTGCCACGTCCTGTTCAGATACAGTCACTTTAGAGATTTGTGCCCTGTTGCCTGAAATGGAAGGGCTCTGTTCCTGAAATTTCACACCAACTGTCAAAATTGCTCCTGTGATCACATCTCTCTTTTCCTCCCTACCACAGCCCACTGTTTGTAACGTGGAAGATCGGTCGAGATAAACGATTACGTGGATGCATAGGTACTTTTTCTGCCATGAACCTGCATTCAGGACTCAGGGAGTACACACTTACTAGGTAAGAATTTGTTTTCTGTAGCCTTGACTTACATATTTAACTAGTCTGTTGAGGAGATAAGTGTGCTTTGGTTTGTTTTGGGTTTTTTGGCTGTGTCACTGTATGGGTCAATGAAAACCTGTGTCTCCTTTTGATGCTGAGAGTATTGTCTGGATATTTGACTACTGGTGTCATGAGGCCATGCTTGCAGTTAAAAACCATAAGTTGAGCTTGTTCTCATTTTATTGGTCTGTAAACTACTCTCCAGTAGCTTATTGTAACTGATTATTACAGTATTTTTCCAGTGTTCAGAGAGATTTTAAACTTAGTAGTTAATGTCAGGCCAGAAGACCAGAAAGTCAGATTTGGGGATTATCCTATTCACACTTCTAAAACAGCAGGTATTCTCACCTCTTCTCCATCAGGTGCTTCCAATCAGCTGCAGTTAATTTAATGCTACAAATTTCCATTACATGTTACTCTTCAGATACATCCCAGCCCCTGAGTGGGAAGCTTCTGGATGAGGGAGGTAAGTGATGATAATCCTTCACTCCCTGGCAGCATAATCTTCATGTTTTGATCTACACCTAAATTCATTCACCTTAATATTGTTCCATTTCCTTTGCATAGAGTGAAAACTAATAAGTTTATCACTAGAGCTAGTAGCAAGCTTTCTACTTGTTTTTCTAAGAGTTTTCCTAAGTTTATTCTCTAAAAAATCAATGGAGTTTTGTTCCTTTCAGTTACAATAGATTTATTGTGCTTTAAAATAGAAGCTGTATTCTGGCACGTGTAGACCTGTAAAATTGTCATTATTTAAAATAATTAGTGCTTCCAGATCACTTCAGATTTGAGGCTTTTGTCCATTACAGGATCTTCCTCTTTGCTGTTAAAATGCCTTGTCCATCTTGGCATTAAATAATATTAGAATGGGAGATGTTCTTTCTTGCATGTCTCCCTAGTTAGTTGCAACCTGAAGTTCATTTCATGCTTCTCTGCTGAGCTTGAAGAAGATAACTGCTCATCTCCTGGAGCCCTTACAAATTTCTGACAGACCTAGTTTACCTTTATTGTGTTCAATTTATTTGTTATGCACTCTGGAATGTTTCTGCTTGTGTCCTTTAAAACCATTCAAAATGGTCAGTGAAAATAACCTTTTAATAAAATTCAAAGCAATTTCTTTGTTGAGAGTTAAAAGGCTTAAAATATTAACCATTAGTGAGCCAAAGTGAATGAAAAACAACTTTTCCCCTGTACTGGAGAGTGTTTCATTTAGGTGTATGCTTTACAGTGCCTGATCAAGAACAATGAGCTTGTACAGAAAATTTCCCCTGAGGCTAGGAATAAGGCAATAGCTGAAGAAAATAGTTTTTGTTCCTTGTAGATTTTTCCATTCTCTCAAATCAGACAGGGCTGTGCTCTTAAATACCTTTAAAACTGATTATATGATTCCTGTCACTGCATTCTAACTGTGGAAGCTGAATACATGAAAATACATGAAAAGTGATGAAAATTAAAGGGAACTGAAATAATTTCAGTGCAGTATTTACAGGATGGTCACATGCTGTGGAAGTTTATAGTAGGCTATTTAGAGGAGAGATCAGTAATTTTCAAGATGAGGAAAGTGGAGCTACATACCAACCTATTTAAAAAAAAAATCTTCAGAAGCACATAAGTTGCTTTAAAATAAAATATAACATTTAGTGCATATTGGACTTTGTTACCTTTTATCTTTTTTTATGCTTATGGTACCTAAAATGTTTCCAGGTTGCTTATTTTTTTTTAAATAACCAAACTTCAAGTATGATCACTGAAATGTAGAGTTCATATGAAAATGTACAAAAAAACTTGTTCCCTTCTATCAGTCACTATATAAAAAATGAAAAAGAGGGTTACCTGTGATTAATTTCCTTCTCATGGTCAGTCTTTTCAACTGTGAGGCATCCAGAGGAGAGCATTTAAAGAATAAAAGAAGCACCATTGAAATGTCCATGGGCTTTGAGAGTTTGACAGGCCTCCCTAGGAAGGATTAGAAACTAGGACATTACAGCTTATGCCAGCAGTATGTGGGCAATAGGCTGCTGCAGAAGACATGACAATTCCTGAAAGGGAAAAAACTTATTCAGGAAAGGCAGAATTTATTAACAAAGTAGGTAGAATGAGAATGGGCTCTACTGCAGAAAGTGGAATTTGACCAAAACTTTCAGTTGACAATGCAGTCAGATGACTGCTGACTTTATTTTCCTTTGACACCAGGAGGCACTTTTCTTCAGTTATTTTGAAGATATAGCATGGATAAACAGAACCAGGCTGTTTGTTTAATTCATTCTTATCCTTTTCAGCACTTTCTGTGTAATTGTGGCCCAGCTTCCAGTCAGTAAAATGGTACAAAAGAACAGCTGTTTTTAAATGCCCTGGTGCTTAGAAATCAAAATATCCACAAATCCCTTCACACATGATTGTATTGCAAATATGCTGAATAGTGCTTATGATCACAGTAAATAAATCTTGTTATTTCTAGTGATCTCTGGCTGTATGTCATATCCATATGTGTGGGATACACCTCTCTATCTGCATACAGTAGTGTAGTTACTTTGAAGCAGCATAATGATAGTTCATCTAGGAATGTGGAGTGAACAATTTCTTTCTTGGGACACTCCCACCCTACACTTTTTTGGGTCTGGAACCAAAAATGGTGGTGATCTGTGACAATTTTGAGCTCTGTAGGTTGTTGTGCTGATATTGCCAGTATGTTCTAAACAGGAAATTTATGTGGAATGATTCATTGTTAATTGGATGCATCTGCCTAAGTTCTGAGGAGGGATGAGAATACCCATAGTTAAAAAAGCTATTACTGCATTCCTTATAAAATCTACGTGCTAAATTCAATTTTCTCTGCAGTTATATCAGTGAAACACAGGATGTGTATTATTAAAATCTTCTACAGAACTTTATGGAGAGAGAGAGATTCAGACTTGGTGATTTGTGTTTCATTTTGCTAGGAGGTAAACCATGTCCAAATGTTCTACAGTGTCGAATGTTACATTTTAGAATGAAGAAATTTTACCATGGCTAAAATAGTCCTTTAGACTGAATGTGTTAAATTGACTATCCCACCTGAATGCATAAAAATAAGCCAGTCCAGATTATGAAAAATACCTTATGTTTTACAGCTCCTTCAGGAAAATACTCTGAACTTGGAAGCAGGTTACCACAGAATTTCATAACAGGTTGATAAATTACTTTTTCATGTATTCTGTGCAGCAGTAAGACTTAGGTTTTGGCACTGAAGTTTTAAACTCCTGCTTTTATACACTTGAGATACTTGAGATACAGTTCTTTGTTTCAGTTTTTAATCTATTTCATAGAATTTGAAGTAATATTTTATGCCTGTTGGATGTAAAAAGTATAGGTGCATAAAATTTTAACTTTGTGTTGGTTTAGCCCATCAAGGCTAGAATATGTATCTGGGGAGGGAGATAGTAGAGAACAGGCAGGTGAAGGGAGATGTTACACAGCAGAGTCTGCTGTCCCAGAAGAAAGTAGTCAAGAAAAACTGGAGGAGTCCGAGGCTTAAGTGTATTAACATAATGGCTGAAAACTGGGTTTAACCCACCTTCCTTTAACTAATAGACCTGTCTCTACTGACTGTATGATGTAGACAGTTTTTTTGTTGTGTGTTCTACTTACCATTCCACCTGAGGGAAATAAGACTGCTGTCAGACACTCAGCTTAGATGTGGCTGATCAAGAAAAGAAAACAAAGAGAAGCTTGGGATGAGAAGCACGAGATGGAAGGAAATGAAACTTACAACCTGACTTTCTCATAACTGAATTTTGGTGTACATTCCATATGAGGATTTGGCTACTGCTGGCATCAAGTACTGCTCTGTCCTTGTCAGCAATTTCAAGAGTCAGTCCTCGTTGCTGCAATGCTGCCTGCTCTCTCTGTCAAAAACACTAACCCTTTCTTCCTGTTCCAAATTTTACCATCCAACTGTAAGACAGCAGTACAGCAAGCTGATTTAAGGGGTGAAATTGAAAAGTATTTAAGAACTAATCACATTAAGATTGATGCTGGCAATACTTGCTAAAGACTAGTGACAAGTTTTTGTAAGACAGGACAACTTCCTTTGTGTATTCAGTTGAGTTTACTACTCTAACCCTGTAATCAGTCCCATAACTTCCCAAAACCTTTACCATCAAGCAGTGTTGCTGTGGGTGTAGGTAGTCATTACCATTGATCCAGGGCAAAGCATTACTCATTCATCTGACTGCAATTTTTTGAACTGCAGAGTTGGTGGAATTACATATTTTTGACAGTTGTTGTGGCCTTCATTATTGACAGAAGTCATAGGTTAAATTAATTTGTGCAAATAACATTTCCTATAATGTTTCAGAGCATATTGTTGATTCTGTGTTGCCCACTGATAATACTTTGCAGGCTGTCTTGCTTTTGGCTTTGATTATAGTATAACACTTCTGAAAGTTGGCTTTTTAAAATTCTGCTAATACACTGTCTGGTGGCCATCACTGGAAAAATGCCTGATAATTGTGAGATGAAGCTTACATTATCACACTTGTAATTAAACTCTGCAGAGAGCAGTGTAGGTTCATGACAGCCTGACCTCGCCAGGGTTATGCTGTTCTTCTATGTTTAATATGGTTTTTAAAGTCAGGGAGCTTCCTTTCCATTTGTATGTGTCTGTGAAAAGCTGGTGCCTGCTGGTCTCCTCTGAGCTCTCAAGGCTGCCTTACTGAGGTAGAGGGCAGGGCCATGTGTTCTGTGGCACAAGGTTCTGTGGCCAGTTGAGTGAACAGACAACCACTGTGTACCACAGAGCATGTGAGAAGCCAGTGACATATCCCTCTGGAATGAGTAACTCCTACCTCCCACTTAACAGCAAGTTGCAGTCATGAAGGCTAAAAATTTTAGGGAGGGTTCAACCTATAAAATCGACTAGGTTTTAATAACAAAAGTGCCCTACATGCTGTCAGCTGGGACTCCTCAGATATTCATCTGTCACATTGAATCATAGAATTGTTTACATTGGAAAACACCTTTAAGGTCATCAAGTCCAACCATTAACTCAGCACTACCAAGCCCACCACTCCAACATGTCTCCGAGTGCCACATCTACATGGTTTCTACATCCCCTTAGGTCTGGGGACTCCACCACTTGTTTGGGCAGCCTGTTTCAATACTTGACAACCCTTTTGGTGAAAAAATGTTTTCTAATAGCCAGTCTAAATGATGACTGGTGCAACTTGAGGCCATTTTTTCTTGCCCTGTCACTTGCTGTTTGGGAGAAGAGGCTGACCCCACCTGCTACAGCCTCCTTGCAGGTGGAGAGCAGTAACATCTCCCCTGAGACTCTTCTTCTCCAGGCTAAACATCTCCAGTATAAGCAACTCTGTTACACTATCATATATTTCCTTACTGCATTACAAGGTTCTGTAGGAGTGATTTCAGAGCATCCTACATTCCTGGGGAGGTAGGAAGTGGAAGGGAGGGAGCCAAAATTACACTTAAGAGGGTGTACTGAGTGCTTTTCCCACAGACCAAAGATGGAAGCTCCCTGGCCTAAGGAGAGTTCAAGAATGCTGAAGAGGTTGCAGGACTTCTGTTCTGCTAATTTGGGCCCCCTTGGGTAGGTGGTTGATAATGTTGCTGTGACATGGGCATCATCCAGGGCCCAGTATAAGGCAGGTTCTGCTTATCTGCCAGGCAGCAGCAGAGGTGAGGGGTATATTCTCATCACTTTGTAGCAATTTCATACCACTAGAACTCCTTAGCAAAAGAAAGAGATGTCTGAGCCAAAGCTGTGTTTGAAAGACATTTGGAAATACATAAGTACTGAACACATTTATTGCATACACATGTATATTCATATGTAGCATATAATCTATAGCATATATGTGTTCTGAGTCAGAACTGGGCTGAAGTATATTAAGGCAGTTCAGTGTTCAACTTCACTTTACAAATTAGAAGATGTATATAGATATGTATATATTTATGATGGTCTTGCCCTCCAGAGGTATTGATAATGTTGGATCTTAGAACTTCTTTTTGTTTTCAAAAATGCTTTTGTTAAAATATAAAATTAAGGTATTAGCACAGTGATCTTGAAGTACTTACTCATTACCTCTGTTGCAACTGAGACAAAATTATTTTAACATATAGACATTTTGTACTGGCTCATGGATTTGCCTGCCATATCATTTGTATATAGATGAGATTTTACTGAAACTTGGAGCTGTTCATATTTCTAAATTTTATCCAAGCCAATAAAAGCTAGTTGCTTTGAGTGTGCTTGTAGACACTGACTTAACAAATAACAAGCACTTTAATTTGGGTAAATCCTAAGATCTGTTCTAGTGGAATATATGTTTATTAGTAAAGCGGTTTGTGGTGTAAACCCACGATAACAGAAAGTCCAAATGAAGTATATAAATCTGAATTTATTGAGCCAGACTTAGTTACTCTGTGTGAGTCAGTTCAGTAAATAGGTCTGTAATGATTTTGTGCACACAGTGCCAGGTTGTTACTTCAGGGAACTGTTGTTTAACAGAGCTGTTTGCTGCGTTCTCTCGAAGGGTAAAGCTAAATACCATACTGGCTCTGTAAGTGAAAAAAAAACCCAAATTTTTGTTTTAATGATGGGTTAAATGCTTCTCCTTATTTTGTTAGGAAGGAAAGTCTTGTTTAGAAGAAAGGAGCATGCCCTAGGGAATACATGTTTTTTGCATATTGCATGTGTTGAGAATGTAGTGATTCTGCCTTAATTTTTTTCTTTATTTAAAAACAATCAAAACCAAACAAAACAAAAGACTGGTTTTATAATTGTTGCTCTATTATTCTGTTATTATGAGAAAAACCTTGCTAGACCCTTGGACCTAATGGTAGATAAGTCTGTTTCCTTAGCAACACTGCTTGAAAGAAAGCAAAGGAAAATGCCACAAATGGAAGGACAGTCCTTAGATTATTATCTTTATGAAAGGAGGAGAGCATAATGATGACCTCCAAAGCTTTTTCAGTAGAACCAGGATTATCAAATATTGAGAACCATTTTACTGTTTTGCTGGGAAAACTGAATTATAGAATATGAATGCTTTGGCACAGGAGAATGCATTACTGTGTTTTGTAGAGTGAACTTACTCTTGGAGTTCACTGTTTATGAAAGGTATCTGAAAATCAAGGAAAAACAAATTTTATAATTAAAATTTGCTACAAAATTGCTGTATATGTATAAAATGGCTCACTGAAGTTTAGAGGGGGTTTTACTGAGACTTAAACTTACTGTCATAAGTTTAAGGTCTCAGCAGTAGAATTTGGTGTAACTAAGGAAGTGGCCATATTTGAAATACTTATTTCATCATCTTATTTAATAGACATGCATTAAAAATTGGGAGTTTCAAAAATGTACTTTTATAAAAGGCATGCTTAGGAAAAGACATGGTCAAGCAAGATAACTTTCATTAGTTAATGTAACTTGTGGTATTTGGAATAAATCAGATGTTGCTGGAATTTGATTGAACTGGTGCTATCCAGCAGTTACTCAGACTTTGCAGATGGGTTTCAGGGAGGAGCCATGTCATTTGTGATTCCAGTCTTTCCCATGATGATCTTGCTTTTCATGTTCTTCCCACACAGTCTCCTATTATGTGAACAAAATGATGCATGCCCTGTAAGTTCAAAGACGAGTTCTAGTTGAGTTGAAACATGAGTTTGGTTCTAAGTCAGATATTTGTCTTTGGATATTACTTGACAGAAATGTTTGGGAGGGGGGGTGGAGGTAGGGGAACTGGCCACCTGGCTTTCCTAGCAAAGCTCTATATTGCCATAACTTACTTTTCCTTTACTAGTACAGGTAGTTGTTCGTATTTCATGGGTTTTAGTCAACTTTTTAATCTCTTTATATGATAATCCTAAGGAGAACACTATCCAAAAATTGTCTAAAAATCTTTTATAATAACATTTGCTTTCTTTTGAGACTGTTGGTGACTTACTGATTGCTGAAGTGCTGCAAAGATGTGCTGAGCTATGGGCCAGTGCTGCAGAATACAAGATAGGACTGTGCTCACAACAGAGGCAAAGGTGGAGTGTGTCTCAGAGCACTAACATTGTAAAGAAAGGATTTGTCTATTTGGAAACAGGACATAATGGAAAAAGTTGGCATAGAAATTACCTGCTTCTGGGTGAGTTTTTCTCTCTGGTTGTTCTCAGCTTAGCAGGTGTTAATTTTTAATATAGAGCAAGGGATGTTTTCCACAACTTTCTTCTGAGGGTAGTGAAACATCTCACTGCACAAACTGGCCAGTACTTAAATGTACTAAATATGAGACATCCTGAGTAAGACTCTGGGAATTGAGGTGCAGCTGTGCTATGTTACATAGCTTGCCCAGTAGAAGTGCACTTTGGCTCAAGGAACTGTTTTTTACTGAAATCTGATGTTTAATACCAGTTAGCAGAGATTAGGCAAGGTCACAGGAAAAAGAATTGTCTCATGCTTACAAGCTGTTAAAATCTTTAAACTCTGCAGCTTTGTGTGGGAGGCACCATGGGAAAGGAGTCTCTATTAAAGTTTTCAGTCTGTCAGCACCTCCTCCATTTAGGTGTTTTCTGATGCTTCCTTTTAAGACTATAAAGAAGAAATAACACAAACTGGGTGTGGGAAACTGGGCTCCAAAACCCTTGTTATCCTTCTTCACTTTAACACAAAGGTGTTGAAGCTTTTGAAATTGTTTTTTACCATTTTCCATAGATCAGAGTAATCAGAGTTAGAATGCTCTTGTAAACTGTAGCAGTGTTTTCTGGAATTTTTTAATAGTACTGACAGATACCTGTTTCTAAAATTTGTTCCTGTTGACACCAGGAAGAAAGAAGTTATGTCCTTTACAAGAGCTGTGCAGTTAAGATGGTGGAAAAGCTCTTGGAAGAAGAAGAAATAGCCTATCCACTGCTGGAACACAGGCAGCCATATAAATGCTGAAGAATGTCTGAAGACATCTGAAGTTAAGCACATTTCTGAGGTAGTCCTAAAGTCTTAGAGGCCCAATCACTCTGCACTATTTCAACTTATATCATGTGTATTTGTGAGCAAGTGACCTCAGAGTGGGGAGGGAGAAACAACACACAGTAAAGTCTTGAAAGATTTCTTGAATTTCATCGTTTACAAGTGACTGGAGTTTTACAGTTCATTGTAGGGGGTATATATAGTTACCTGAAAATAACCAGGTTTTTCCTTTCTAACATTAATTTTAAAATGTCATATTAGGAACAGAAGCATTCCAGGTTTGTCTCTTTTCATTGAATTGCACGTGCACTTTTCAGATTCTGCCATTTTCAACTGTACTCCTTAGAAAAATGTATGGAGTGCTATATACACTCTAAATGAGTGTATATTTGTGATAGCCTTTATTTTAGAAACAAACTGAATGTACTTTGATTATTTTTTTAGCTCTGTAAATAACTGTGTGTTGATGCAGTTCACAAAGCATCTAGTGCTGTGAAAGTATGTAAATAAACCATTATTTAGGAATATTTGTTGTATAACCAAAAACTATTTCTAATCTCAAAGATTCCTACTTTTGAGTTTTCAAGACTTTTAATTAAAACTTTTCTAAATACAGTTGCAATTTACATGTGGAGAATAGCTTTTGATCATGGTGGAGAAGAGCTTTTTTTGGCCATCAGTACGAATTTCTGTAGGACTGGTAACACTCAGTTCTTCAAGCAAGGATATTTTCTGTGGGGGAATGGTGACATGTGCCTGTGTCATAAATATAATACGTAGGCTACAAAGTGTCAGCTCACATGCTTAAATTTAGGTTCCCTGTTCCAGTGCAATGGTATAATCTTTATTTCTTAGTGCAGATTACTTGCATTAAAGGGTCAGTTGTCAGGCAAGCAGTCTCTCAGGTTGGAGAAGTACAGTATATAAATAACTCCCACAAGAACTTGGGGAACTGGTGCAGGTGTTAAGAAGTGCTTTGCTGAGCCTGGGCACAGCTCCTGGGAACTTCTCATCTGTCAGAAGCTGCAACCCCAGCTTCAGTGAAAGAGCCCTTTGTGATCCTGGCAATTACTAACAGTTGTGGTTTAAGTCTGTATATGAAATCAGGTATTGCAAACTTTTAGCAGCAAGGAAAGGTGACTTTTTATTTTTACTGTATTTTTCAGTTCATTGGAATTCTCTTAGTTTTGATTTTACAGGGGAAAAGAAGAAAAGCTCCTGGGCTTTTTTTGAACAGTACAACTTTCTGGTACTTCTAGTTCAAGTAATTTTATGACTTCTGTAATACTACAAACTGAAATAGGTGTCAAGGTTCTTGTAACATGCAATTAATTTGCTACATTAGATACCAGCTTAATTGTGAGTAACGTTCTCAGTGCTTTATTGATAAATAAAAGCCAGATTAGAAAGGCATTCACATTGGTACAGTCAAACAGTATTTCTTACTTCAAGAGACTCTTAATTTCTTTCATTTAATGTTGCTAAAGTGAATGATGTAGAATTAAAATATATATAGTATGTAATAAAAGGTTAAGCAAGTATTTTCTTCAAATACTGCCTTACATCCCATTTAACTGAAGCATCCATGTAAAGCTAAAATATAATATGACTCAGTTGTTCAAACGTTGAAAGAGATATGTCTGTATGGAAAAAAAAAGTTCTGTGTCCATATGTATATGCATTTAACAGCTTCAGTTCTTGTTTAATTAGAGTTAAAAGAGCTGCTTGTGTTATCTCTAGGCCAGTTACTTCCAGGTATTGTTGTTAAAGCCCCACATGTAATGTGTTCGTTTGGCCATGAAGAAAAAATGCTTGTTATATAAGTGAACACAAGAAAGGAAAAGGAGAAATGTAATTTTAAAGTAATTGAGAGGTCATTGTAACCTCAGTTCTACAGCAGGGCATCACTGCTTTTCACCAGAAATATTTTACATGCTCTGTCAAGAAATTGATGCTGGTTTTGTTTCTGTTCCAGAAACTTCTGCACGATTTGCAAGCTGGTTAGCTGGCCCTTTCTCATCTGTGCTGAGGATGCATTCTGCAGTTTGCTCACTTAGCTACAGAGAGGCTTTTTTCCTTTGACCTAGACTGCTAATCCCTCATTGCAAAGAGCAGCAGCTGTGCTTTGTCTGTGTAGGTCTCTGCACCGCATGCAGCCTCGTTTGCCAGGGCCAGCCCTCTTTGTGTGCTCAGCTTTTTCAGTCACTGAAAAGGGTGACTTTCTGGTTTGTTGCTCAGAAAACCCTCTTCAGGTTTGTGGAAGTCTACAATGCATGTGTTTTTGGTTTTTTTTCCCAAAAATATGAATTTCCAAGAGCTGTTACATATGATTTCACAAGTCTGTGTTTGACTAAAGCATTCCTGACATTCAGGAGTTGAAACATTTCATAAGTTGCTTTTTAAAAAGGTGATAATCTATTTCCATTTAAATATTACCCACTTTAGATAGATGTGTTGAATTGTATCTCTAATGGTACAGTTATGACTAAACCAATTTTTTGTGTGTCCCCACTGTATCCTCATTTACCATTGAATAGCTGGGCTTCAGTTGGTCTTGGTACAAGTCCCATAGTTAAACATATGTGGCAATGCAAAATGTTTGTGGTAGTTAAAAGCTGAATAGACACATGGACAGAACAGTCCTTTCCTGGTTTAGGCTTTACTGCAGTGAATGGCAAAACTCTACTATCTTCAAAGGCAGAAGAATTTGGCCTGTAGTTTTTCTAAGAAGATGTGATTTAAAATATCTAATTCATAAGCAGACTTTTCAAATGTATATAATGCTGTTGATTTAAATGCAATCCTTGAATACTTGAGTTAAGTTTGAGGCTACGGACAGATGTAGCCTAACCTGGACCTTTTGCCTTTTCTTCATTTCAGAACTTCCTTTTCATTCTACTTCACCTATTTTTATTTGCTACTCAAAACCTGGTTTAGAGTGAAAAACATTCCGAGTGACAGCTGTCAGACTTGGAACTGAATGTACTGTTTAGCTGAGCTTGCAAACATTCTGTTGCTTGGGCATCTTGACCTTAGATAAGAGTGGTTTGTGAGTGCCCCATCCAGGCAGTTCTGTAAGCTGAATAGGTTGCAGGTGGTACAGAACGTGCCGCCCCAAGTAGACAGAATTGTGACAGGAATCTGGAAGGAATAAAAGGATGAAATCGTGACCCACTCGCATGAGCGAGAGAGAAGTGGCAGAGTTGCTAAAAGGAGAATAAGAAGATGGCTTACAGACAACTTCTTTGTGTGTGGAAGGTAGAGGGAAGGAAATTCAGGAAGCAAACCTTCCAGATATATAAAATGTGTTTATGTAACTAAAACATACTCTATTCATGCTTGATCATACCTTGATTTGCTAATGAGATTCATACATGAAATAAAAACCTGCACATGTACAAAATGAACAGAAAAAAGCCTTTTTGTTGCCTTAAATAGGAATTAAATTGTGTTGATGCAGCAATTCTGATAGCTGCATTCTAGAATAGTTTCATGATAGCAGGAGCAAGTGCCTAGAAACCAAAAGTCTCATGATGTAAGGAGGGACCATTTCTTTCCCTGAGGTCTTGTTACATGTGATGTGCCACAAGGGACTCATCTTGTGCCTGTCTTTTACTGTATTTATAAAAACACAGAATTAGTAAGATGCTATGAGCTCATTTATCATCCTCTACACTGTCAGCACTCAGATCTGCAACTCTCTGCAGATGTACTTGCAAGATGTGTAAGAGATTGTGTTTAGCTAAAAACCAGTTGGTTTGAACATAATCCAAGTTGAGTTGTGATACTGATGGAACACATTTGGGAAACAAGCCAGGATATTAATCTGTGTTCTGTATTTTGAGTGTTCGTATTCCAGTCTGTAAGGCAGTGTGGACTTCGGGTTGTTCTCAGTTTTTGTGTTTGCTGAAGAATTTGAAGACTGTATCCTGTCACCTTTTATTTTTCAGACTGTATTTGCTAATACCTTCATATTTCAGCATATTTTCTTGTCTTAATCTTTTTCTGTGAACCATTTACTGCAACACCTCACATAAGCAAATACGATTGAGCAACCTGGTCTGCTGGAAGGTGTCCCTGCCCACAGCAGGGGATTGGAATGAAATGATCTTTAGGGTCTCTTCCAGAGCTATTCTGTGATTCTGTAATATTTGTCCTTCTAAACTGATTTACTGCATAATCTACTACACCTATTGCTTTCCTTATATTTAACCTGATTATGTATATTTAATTTTCCATCACTGTGATTTCAAAGTCCTGATCAAAAAACAGTTTCAGTGTTTGTGGCGAACAGTACTGAAACTGAGCAATAAAAATTCAAGTATCATATTTTGATATAAAAATGCAGTGTTTCTGGTGAGAGAAGAAATGTTGAGAAAATGAAGTACTCTTTTGTTCTAGAATCTCAGCAGCATAATTAAAAAAGACCCTCTTTTTTACAAGCTGCAGGCATTTGGAGATGTAAATGTTTAAATTATCTTCATGTATTTATATATAACTATATTGCTGACACATTTAGAAATGTTTTTCTGTATGTACTTAAGATGAAGTCTTTTCAAAGTTCATAATAAATTAAAATACCTCATTAATTTGTTCTTTTGTAAAATTACAGCTTGAATGCAGCTTTAGAGGGGGAGCAATATTTTGTGAATTGTTTAAATGAGAGTTGAACTCAGCTATTATGTGGCCTCAAAGATTTTTGTCTTGACTTCAGTATCTGTTTTGGAGTGAAATAATGTTCTTAGGTCAATATTGAGAGATGTGCCGGAGATGTAAAGAATTCTAGAGATTTCTTTCCATGTTCCTAGGGATTTGAGTGGCTAATGTTGCTCAAGCTGTGTGGTTCTAAGTTTAATTGAGCAGTTCATTTTTGTTCATTATCTAAACTTTGCCATCTGCTGGAAAGCCTTTTAGTGACATTATAATTTAGTCCAGTTGGAGCTCAATTAGATTTTTCTGACTAGTCTGTTATCATGTATTCACCAAACAAAAACCTACACACCAAACCCTGGTCAGTTTTGTTGCTCAGTTTTTAAACAAGCATCTTTAATCACTGTGACAAGCCTACTGTGTTATGCTGGGAGAACGTTTTAATTGCTGTGGATTTAGCTTTTATGTAGCAAACCAAGACATTTCTGTGGGAATTGACACCTTTCAGCTTCCTGAGTGTTTATGACAAAAACAGTCACACGTTTTTGAATTCCATTGTCATTTATCCCAGCAGGATGTATGATGCAGGGACAGGTGAGGGACAATACAGGAAAAGGCAGAAAAGAAGCTGCCCCCCTATGAAGAAACTCCTGTATACAGCTGCTGACCTGATGTTCGGGGTCTGTGCTGAGCAATTCCCAGTGCAGGCACCTGTGGGGCAGTGGATGTGCCAGACTGCCTCGTTCTGTTCCTGCAGGATGGAGTGGATGGAACAAGCAGTTGCAGCTCTCCACCTGCACCTGGGCAAATGCACAGTAACTGCTCACTCTGGGCTGTTGTGTGCTCCAAGCTGCCCCTCTCTCACTGTCCTGTGTGATGGGAAGATTTTGGATTTAGCATGCCTCTGTCAGGGTGTAGCTCTGAGCTGTTACTGAAGCTTTGCTGTGTCTTGAAGTTAACATAATTGAAGATTTTAATTTTTTTTCTGATGTAATAGGGTATATTGTATAGTAATACAAAATGATACCTCGTGCCTGGTAGGTATCCTACAGGCTACCTTTAGCCTGTAGGACTAAAACTGTGAGAAAAATGGACTCTTTACCTTATTTAGCCTTTTGAAAGGCCAGTGAGTCCTTTAGAACCACAGAAGTACTATAGTGTAAGATTTCTGGTTTCAAGAAACAGTAAGGAAGTTAAAGCCATAGAAACTTGACTCTTATGAATGTAATCAGGAACATACAATATCACTTTGTGAATCTTCTTAGTTTTAACTGAACTTTTTGATGCGAGCAGGTTGCAAGTGCTGTGACTTCTGTGATCATACTTTTGCACTTGAAGTCCATAACAGCACGTGCACAGAATTCTGCTAAACTGGATTTTAGGGAACAGTGAAGAACCTCTCCATATAAGCCTTTGTTGTTTCCCTGATACTTTATGTCAGAAAGAAAGAGAAATTAATTTCAGGCATCATGTCCACACAGTATAGCAGCATCATGGCAAAATTATGAACTAGGTTTATTTGGAAGAACCCAGCATGATAGAATATTTCTCTTGTCAAAGTGGTAGAAAAAAATGTATTTGTTTCTTTCTGCTAAAAAGCCCTGAATTTACGGGTGTGTTGGTTTTTAGAGCTTCATGTTTGTGAGCTTGCTTTTCTTAAAAGAAATTTAGTGATAGTAAGTCCGTGAGGAGTTGGAGTTTTCATCTGCTATGTACCCAAGGCTGACAGACCCAACTGAGGAACCAGCAGTAGTGAAACCCCCAGGAGTTTCAGCCCATGGTCACTGGGCAGGTGCACATTAGCTGTGTGTCTTAACAGGTACTCACAGTGACTGCAGAGTCCTTGAGCAGCATCTCGGACCGTGTCAGTGCTTCGTGTGTGCTCTGGAGTGGATCTGTACCGTGTAGCCAGAATAAGAAGTCAGATAAGGATTTGTCTGGAGATTTTAAGTGCTCCTAGAAATATTCTGTAAAGACTTCTTTTGATTTATACAACTGGTGGACTTTTTTATGGAAAAACAAGGGCCCAGAAGCTTACCAGCAAAACCAGTGTGGTTTGATTTTTAATTGTGGGTCTGGTTTCCACAATATATGTGTGTACATAAAAATACTCTTGAAGCCATTAAATAAGGAAAACATACAGACAGCTTATTTTCAGAGCTGCTGGCTGTCTAAAATAGAGACTTAATTGTCTTATGTAGCCAACATAGGTTGCCTTTTCTGATGAGCTTTTCTAAATGCTTAATCTATATATGTGCTCTGATTTGTCTTAAAAAGAATGGTATTTTTTCAAAGCTAAAATAACTGTCTAAAATAGAGCAGCAGGGTTTTCCTTCTTCCTCTTAAGTTACATGTCTGATTTCAGACAGACTGGGAGAAGAGAGTCTTTCTGGCATACTTCACTTTTTTGGAGTAAAAAAAAATGAAGAAATTGATTCAAGAAGCAGAATGCTAGATCAGTATTTTTTTTGTCCCACTTGGAATTCTGTTACTGTTACCTGCTGCACTGTGCTGATAAAATCAGCTGAGAACTTCAGACATGTTCTTCTGTGCCACACAACAAGTGTGTATTTCTTTTTTTATCCTCTGACTACCATTTAGCAATATAATGTGCAGGCAGTATAAATGTTGTTCTTTCCCTTTCTGTCTCCCAAATGTAAGGGAGGGTTCAGGAAAAACACGTCATTCACAGTTGTTTTGTTTCCTGGAAATTTTTCCAGTCTGACCCAAAAAAAGAGCAATAATATAAATAAATGCTTTTTGCTTGCATTCAAGTGATTTGATGTTATGTTTAAATTACTCTTTGAAATCTCCATTTAATTTGGCAAAATTCTGCTGGTCATAAATAAAAGTCAGTAGAAGGCTGACCTGTGGGTTGTGTTGGGCTGTCTGATGGCTTATGCTGACAGCTAGGAGGATTGTATTCATAATAATTTCTACTTTCTGAAGTAGAGCACACTCTGCCCGGCTTTTCTGGCTTAAAAATTAATTGCATGTTGTGACTTGGAAGCTGTTGGTTTTCTCTGGTCTCTGCCAAACCGAGCTATGAGAACTGATTTTCATTAGGAAAATACTGGTGGTCTGCTTAAGTGCTCCTTAATTGCTTCCTCTTGAAGTTACTGAATGAAAAAGTAAAAATCTGAACTAACTTCACTGCTCAGTAACCTAGTAATGGAACAGTAAATACTGTCTTTTGTTCTTGTTCTGAAACCCTGACACCAAGTGTCTCTTGCTGTTGTCTTTCTTCACTGTTCCCTAAAATCCAGTGAGTTTGCCACTCATTAATTTAAGAAGGTTTTGAATATCTGGGCCCTTTGGGCTGAATTCATTGACGAAGGGCCATTTCTTTGTTAAATATATCTTCAAATGTAGTAGTAATTCTACTCAGCTTAGTTGGCTTAGTGAAAAAAATTCAAAAATCTCAGGGTTACACTTACTGAGCTAAATAAAGAGCTGGTAGGATTTAAGTCTTTTCCCTACCATCTGAAAGTAGTGCCAAGGTACTACTTTATCAGAAGAGGGTAATAGTTTATCAGAAGAGGGTAATAGTTTGTAAAATAAGATCTTTAGCCTACTTTTCATATGTCTACTGATGATATTTTAAGAATTGTTTAGATGCCATAAAGTTATGGTTTGGTTTGACTGTGTTCTATAACTGGTCAAGAGAAAATTTATTACAATAGAGTGAACTAAAAAAGTAATGGAAAATTAATTTTTAAATTGGATTAAATTTATCAGTTCTGTTTGATTAAGCTTTTAGGAGCTACATTTCTATAGAGAAGGACGGGCAGACTGAAAGAGATGCAGTCACAAAAAGTAGATTTTTAGGAATCAGGGATCTTGGATTCTGTTTTCAATTCTGTCACTGACTCAGTGTAAGCCTCCTAAATTGCATGAGTCACTTAATGTCTCTGCCTCATTCACACTTCCTATAAAAGTGAGTATTATTTACATCATGCCCAGTGTTTGACAGCTTCCTTTGCATCTCCTCCTCGTGTGTCATGTTTAAACCTTCAAAGTAATTTCCAGCAATGTACAGAACTGCATCCAGTTTTATCTAAACTCTGTCCAGTATAGGTCTGTAGATGTGACTATCCCCAAAAAAGAGCTTTAGTGGGAAATTTCACTGTTAATGTTTGTTGTTAAATAACAATGAGTAAAACATTAGGAATTCAATTCATTTAATGCCACCATTCATCTGCATTAAAATCCTTCTTTACTATTTTTGATGCTTATATGCTATCAAACTTTTTTAAAGGATCTTTTTAATTCAATCACAAGGATTTTGAGGCATTTCTAAACAGAGTAATTAAACTCCACTACTACTTATTTCCCTAATTTGTGTTCTACTGTTTGTTTCCCATCTGCCACATCACATGTAAGAGCCCTAGGTTCTCAAGGACTGAAGCTGACTTTTTTCTTTTTAAGGCATTTTTATAGCCTACAGAAATTATGGATGGAGAACACAATCATGTATTTCATTTTGGTTCACCTGCACACATACTATCATTTCAGGTTGTTCTAAGAGCTTCTCTAGTAATATTTTATAGAAAACAAGATGTAGTCTTAGGAAACATAAATACGTAAGGAATATATATATTTTTTTCAAATCATCATGCTGTTTATCACAGAAACTAAAAATACTTCAAACAATTCCATTTTCGTTTTATACTTTCAGTGTCTTTGAAGTGTTTGCAAAAAAGTTGCAAGCTTTTCTATATCCCACATGCAAAGATGAGTGGTCCTTGGAAAATGAAATTACTGATAAACATTTCCTATCCCAAATAAACTTCATTTGAAGAAAAGCTGAGATTTGTATAGTATGGCTCAGCTGAAGAAAAACTGATAGTTGAGTAACACTTTGTTTTGGCTTTTTTCCTAACTGGCAATGACTTGATCTTAGGACATCCAGGACTGCATAAATATTTAACTAGAAAGGCCATGCGTATGTGTGCATGCATTTAATGTCTAAAAATAATTTTCCTTGAACAGGATTCAATTCTGACTTTACTTGCTTCACTTTTTACATGGAGCAGACTCTGTGAATGCCCTGTGAATGAAAAATGAATGCCCTTTTATTAGCCAGCTAGAATTCCCCTTGCTTGGCACTGCCTCTTTTCAACTCTTCAGTACTATGTACTTCCATTTAGTCAGCAGCAATATATGTAATCAGTTTCTGGGCATGAAGGAGTAAAGAACAGATGGCCTAGGAAATGCTTTTACAATTATTGGACTTTTTCTTTAAAAGTAGTTTCAAACTCCACCTAATTTTTCCAATTTCTTTTGCTGATTATTTCCACTTACCCTTCCTTAATTCTAAATTTAACATAAAAATTGTGGAGTTAATATTTTTTAAACGTGGTATTTAATATGCCAGATTTCATTCATTCTTCTAACAGAAGAATTGAGAGAAAAATACAGCATTGAATAAAACTGTACAATCAAATTCTAAGGCTACAAAAGTACAGACATGTACAGATTCTCCTGTGCCAGATAAGAATGTTGATGACACCACAGTTACATGGTGATTACATTTTTTTATTCTGAGTTCAGACCAGTAACAAGCTTTTGAGGAAAGCAAGCATTGCCTTGTCTTGTTTTCTGCTTGCTGGGAGTTGGTTACCAGGAGGCACATGGCAAGTGCAGTGACGTGTCAGGGGAGGCTTAGGTCTGAATTTCCATCCATAGATGGTTGTAGAGTGTGTGAATTGGATGGTAAGGGCTAAACTGCTGCCTGTAGAAACTGTTTGTCTTTCTTCCCAGAACAGGAATGGCAAAAGGAAAAGCTCATGCAAGAATTTTTTTTTCCTTGCTGAGTAAGTGTTGACATCTATTGACACTTCTGAGATTGATGCCAGTCTGTCAAACATTGAGAGCTGAGACTTGTATAACGTGGAAGCTGTCCTTGAGGAACTGCTGGGCACCATCCACTTGTTCACTGGCACCCTCAGAACAGTCATAGAGTTGATTTATTCACTACCCACAGAGATGAAGTTTAAACTCAAGGATGATGGCTGAGTTCTGAAGGGAAGCATCTCTAATGCCGTATGTCTCCTGCTAACCAGGCATTGGGAAATGCAGAAATGAAAGCAGTTCATCTGTGAAGAGTTTTACAAAGCTGGTGTGCTTTTAGGCCTTGCAAAGCTATCTGGAACTTACTGTAGAGTTTGGACCATGGTAGCAATAATAGAATGATTGAGAAGATGACTGGTATTCTAACTGTAATATACAGCACAATAAAACAGATCTTGGTTTTTAAAGTAGTATGTGATGTCCAAACTCATTAGGAAAAGGTTACAAAGTTTTAAGATAGTTCTTCTAAAGCTGGCACCTTGATAAAATTTTTGTTTCATAAATTTTGTTAGGAGACTGTATTTCATGTGTAGCTAATCAGTATATGCTCTCTTGTTGGCATTTCCCTTCAGTAGGTTTTATTCCAGGTCCTGATTGTCAACACAAGTTTCTCCAGGTAAATTTAGGTTTTACTTACAAAACAACAGAGGCAAAGCTATTTTGAAAGGTAGATAGGGTCTGAAGACAGAGAAGGGAGGAATAAAATCACAGTAATATCTGTGTAGAGTTGTCACAGTGGTGTCAGAGGCTGTTACTCAAATCTCTGGTCTTACTCTGCCAGGCTTCTCACTTACCTCCAGCAGCAGGAGTTTTGAGACAGGATCTCTGCACCAGTGTCAGTAGCAATATTTTAGTTCTCCTGAGGAGGTTCCATGAAGAAAAGGTATTTGTGCCAGTGTCATAGCTGAAGAATGGACTAGGCCAGCTGAGCTTGCTGCTCAGTGTGTGCTGGTCACTGCACCTGAGCCACTCGGCTGCCTCTGTGTGCCTGAGGCTTTTTCACCTTTGTGTGCCTTCCTGCTCCCACTGCTCACCTGAAGCTTTCATATCTCAGCTTTTTATCAATATTTAAATATGTCATGATTTTGCTCATCTTGTTTCAAGTCATTAGCTCAGCATTTAAGTGGAGTAGCTGAGCTGGGGTGTCCTGCACAGGATGAGGGGTTGATGATCCTGATGGTCCCTTCCAACTTAGGATATTCTGTAGTTCTGTGAGACGTGGCTTACACAAGCATGGGATGAGGTTTGTTTCTGCACAACTTGAAGAATGTTAAGTTACAGATGCTTTATCATCTAGCAATGCCAGTGCAGCAGATCTTCAGTGAGTGGGAATTTGCTGGAAACTTCTACTGCTACCTTTGTCTGCAGCACACAGACAACCTTTGCCTCAAAAAGTTGAAATTTACAGTAGATTTTGGCAGCTATAGGAATTGGAATTCAAAGACAAACTCCTAGTTCCAAGTTGTGCAAAAAAGAAAAAAAAAATCTTTTGAAAGTTTTAAAGTCTTGCAATATGGGAAGTGTTTTGCTTGGTAAGAGGGTTGCAGAAATTTCAAGAAACAGATTTAAAGTAATATTAGCAGTATCTATGCATACAGTTGTTTGTAGGGATAACTGAATTCCTTGTTTGTTGATAAAATAATGCTTGTCTGTCTGGGTGCTTCTCAATAGGGTGTTCACATAGATTGGTTATGTGACAGAGATGCAGGAGACCTCAGGGAAATGAGCCATCTGCAAATAAGCAAACCTGTAGTAGCACTGTATTCGAAGAGGATTAGGGGTTCCAATAATAATTTTTTATTAAAAAGGGGGGGTAAGATAAGTGTGTATACATGAACTTAGAAAATAAAATTCAGAAGAGCTTTCAAGTACAGTGATCTCATCTCTGTCTCAAAATACCTAAGCTATAAATAACTGGATTCCTGGAGAGTATTCTAGGAAGATACTCCTGGACATTTGCTGTGACCATGTTCTTGTACTCATTAATTTTGCTAGCTGCTGTTGGTAAAGACTTACTACTAGATAGACTTAAAACTAGATAGACTTTTGGTTTGAGCTGTCCCTGTGTTCTGAGTGTCCTCCCTTTACATATGTATATTTATTTATTTTCCCCACCATGTGGGAGGATTTGAAAGCTGAATTAGGTTATTGGTATTTTGAGATGTTGTTGGTATGCTGTGGCTATAGGAGTTATCTCTGTTACTCTGAACACCAGAGAGCAGAGAATGGTAACTCTGCCTGGTTCCAGCAGTTCCAAAGCTAGCCTGGAAAATCCCATCAGCATTACCTGCTTCTGATACATCTTCAGTGGAGATCATTAGTTAAATATCATAGGCCTTATGCTTTAAATCTATTTTAGTGTTCCCAGTTCTTCTCAGGCCTGTGTAGAAAAGGACTTTGTAGTCTGAATTCAATACTGTGTTGTGTTTTGTAATATCTGCAACAAAAAATTTGCCTCCCCCCCCCACCCCAGGAAAATGTAGGTCCTATTTTAACTCTTCAGTTTATGGTATTAGTTCTTGATGGGAAACTATTTCTGGTTGTACATATGATGATTTCCTCTAGTTAAACTTAACATGTGTTTTTTTTCTCACATGTCCTTATGTGGTCTGCTGTAATGAAGTTCTGTTACTCTTTATAAAAAACAGTGAATTCTGGTGCAGAGCCTGCAGCCATTATTCTAACACCATGGCCATGGCTGTGATTATATCAGCTAAGGGGCACCCACTGGCTCTAGGCCAAATAAAACTATTAAGAACAATCAAATTTTTAGATGAAACAATGAGATACGTGAAGAGCTTGGGTGTATTTCAGGAAGTCTCCTGAATTCTCTTTACTCATCCAAAAGCTCAGTTGGCAGAATACTGTTTTTATTGGAGATGGGCATATTTGTATTCACATCTTATTTCAAAGCTTAAGAGAATAAAAGATTGAGATGCTATCGTCACATTAACCCCTTTGCCAATTTAACTGGTTCTTAACCAAACTTATGCAAGTAGGTTTTTACAAGTGTTCTTACTCGTGGCATTGCTTGCTGTGTGTTTCCAGACGTGCTGGCCTGTGCACAGGTAGCTCCCTTGGTGTGGATTTTACCCCAGTAGGTGTGTTTGTCTGTAGAACGGTACATCATCCATGGATTAGCTGTTTGCAAGCTTCCCTCTTACTAATCATGACATCTGCTTTGCAGAACCTCCTCAAGTCCTGTAGATTTACAGGTCTGTAGAGCCCTTGGATGTTTTCACCTTTTTATATTCACCTTTGTTAGTAAGCATGAATATTAGTCTTTTTTAGAGAATATTCTGCTTGTTTGGATTTTTTTTTCACTGAATAATTAAATTCTACAATTTGATTACTGTATTAAGTGTTTGATCACTGTCGGCCATAGAACTTCCCCCTTCACTTTGTGCTGAGAAGTTTAATCCTTTTTGAAAGGAGTTAACAAGTTGCAAGTGGAAGACCTATTGCTTCTGTAACTTTTTTTCAAAAGCTTTCTGCTTCTGTAATAATAAAATTGTCACAGTAGCAAAATCAGCTCAGGAAGGAATGACCCTCAGATCATCATCTGATTGGCCAGCCAAGAACCAAAACAAATGTCTAAGGAAAAAGTTGGGAATGTTGATCAGAGTGTATGTTACACTGGTGACTGCGTAATCAAACTGGTCATCATTTCATCAGGATTTTTTTTTTCTCCTTTACACTCTTCAGATTAGATCCTTGAAATTAAAAAAAAAAAAAATCCTTTGAAATTCTGTTTTGTCTTCAACAGTGCCCTTAAAGATAGTCGTTTCCCCCCAATGACGAGGGATGAGCTGCCACGGCTTTTCTGCTCAGTGTCTCTACTCACTAACTTTGAAGATGTGTGTGACTACATGGATTGGGAGGTAAGAATGTCAGATATCTTTCTTGAAAATTAACATCTATAGCTGAAGTAACACTGTTTAAATGATCTGCATGTATTAGTGTAGCTGTCACTGTTTTGCACTCTGTACACATGGATATGTGCATGGATTCAAAAGACAGTTTTTGATAAAACTGTCGTCAAGTCAAGAGTCTGAGCTGTGCAAATGCAATAAAGTAGTGGGTTTGCCCACATAGGCACTCAGAGTGGTCTGCATGGTTGTCTTGATGTCTAAGACTCCATGAAGAAAAGTGTTGTCTGAGCAAGTGTGTCCTGAGGCCTCATTGGCAGCATCGACCTGGTAGATCAGTCCCTTGACTCTGGAAAGGGGTGTTCCAGTATGGAAGTTACCATGATGTATACTTGTAGAAACAAGTACTGCACAAAATTGCGGTCCCAGAACAAGCTGCTTCAATTAGCTTGTAGAGACATTCATCTTCTCCCAAATGTCATTTACTTTCAGAGTGAGTATCCTGCACAGACCTCCCAAAGCCTTTGTGCAGTGAGGCCACATAAATCATTGCTCTCACACTGCTTACGCATGGAACTGAATCTATTCTAATTGCCAGGTTCTGGGAAACCTGCATGCATCCTCTTGGAACAGCAGCATAAATGAGATTAAAAAGCAGATGCTGATGTGTGTATGACAGTGTATACTGATGGAAGTGTTAGTCTGTAATGTTCTTTTCCCCAAATTATTTAGCATTAGATGCTTGCAGAAAACAAGGTACTTAAGATGAACTCCTCATCTCAGCCATCGTATTGCATTCCTCATTCCTCTTTGAATCTATTTTTGAGTGGACATAAGAAAAATTTTGAAATTGTCATAGAATAGCAGACATTATAATGCCAGACTCCACAAAAGCTACAATACTTGCCTTTAATAATAACTTAGCCTGATTAAATATTTAGAACTTCTTAGGAGAAAAAAAGGCTTTCTGTTGTTTTTAGAGATAAAAAATGTATATTCAATAACAATTGCACTTGTTAGCCTGCAGTCTCAGAAGGAGGGTATGAGCAGTAACCTCAGCATTACAGATTTTACAGTAGCTGAAAATTGACAAAAGATGTTTTTCCTGTTCACCTCGTAGTAACAAGGGCTTCTTACTTTCTGCCATGCAATTCTGAATTGAGATGAATCCAGGTTTTCTTTGGGGCTTGTGAGCATTTTCACCATAATGAGAAATACTCATTTTTTCATGTAGTGTCAAACCAAAAATAAATCTTAGCAGAAACTGTGTCTGCATTCTCAACAAGAAGCTTTTACAGAGCCATTTGACATTTTAAACAGTGTTTTCACGTAATCAAACTAATAACTATTACTACTATAGCTAAAAATCAAAATTGTAGAATTTTTCTCCTCTATTAGGTTGACTTCTGATAGCCAGCACTGTGATATTTTAATTTCATTTATTATAATTTATTAAAAATCAGACTGTGAATACACTCAGAAAATGTGAAGTGCATAATGAAATAGCATTTAGCTCTTTGCATGCCATAGTCTATAAATATTATTAGGTGCTGTTTCATTGTCTCAATAATAAATGTCTAAAATGACCCAAGTATTCATCCTTAAGGAAAAGTGGAAAGCAAAGCCTGAGTTCAAAAATCCACTGTCCCTTTCAAAGACTGGTTTTAGCTTTGTTCCTGGGGTGACTGCTGATTCATAACTAATATTGATTCATAACTAATATGCAAAAAAGGAGGCTTTTACTTTCTATGCCCTTTCTATATTTTGCCGCAGAATTTGTGAGACTTTATCAGTGTAAGTAAGCATAATGCAGAACTCTAGTGTTTCTGAATTCTGATTGATTTTATGGATTCTTACAGTTGTTCTTATTGGAAAGCCCTGACTTACAAGGGAAGAATGTAGGGGCCAAAAATATAAAAGGCCTTGTGTTGCTTAGTTGCTCTCTCCTATTTCATTTAAGGTTTTCTAATGATGAGTTGTTAAAACCCTTCATAAATTCCTACAATTCTAAGAAATGGTCACAAACTAGATTTCCATGCAAAAGGACCCAGAGGAGGGGGGTGATATATAAATATGAGATTATAAAATTTGTGGTTGTTAGTCCTTAAAAGAGTGATTCATCACTGTGTGTGCCTGGCAGCAAGATAGCTTATGTCACCCATTTGTCTTTTAAGGGAGTTGCAGTTATGCAATATTAATGGCAAAAGGACATTTCAGGATGTCTGGAGTATGATGTAAAGAGAGATTCTGCACCTTTCATCTCCTGTCATGCTGGGATCATCCTGTAAAACATCAGCCTAGTTAGGAGTCCCTGCTTTTGTAGGTGTGTTACTGATGACCTTGTGGGAGCCAGGTCAGCAATTTGCTGACACAGGTCACAATATTTCAAAATTGCCAATTCAGACAACTCAGTGCTCTGAGGGGCTTAGAGACAATGTCATCTGAAGTCAGGAGTGAAGCGCTCTGGAGACAGCAGGAGTGTCTTCTCTGTGCTGAAGCAGTGGTGGATGTTTTCTCACATTAAGGAATCACCTTCCCAAACAAAATAAATGAATATTTCAGCTGTAAAAAGCAATGTGAGACCCTTTTGCAGCAGAAACTTCCATCAAGTAAACAGGAGATCTGTGTGAATTCACTGTTGTTAGTTCCAACATGACTTCTCAAATTACTGCATTTTCATTAATTAGGGGAAAGTACACATCTTTAAAGGACCACTTCAATGCCATGTTCACAAGGATGCTTCCTGAAATACAACTTAGCATTCTTACATAGCTGTGACTTTGTCTGAATTGCAGTGCTGAACAGATGTAGGGCTTTGAAAGGTACACTGGGAGTGTAAGAGCTGCACCTCCAGTTCTGCTTCACAGAGCCCATGACAGAGCACTGTGGTCCAGTTGCTGCTGGGATGGAGTTGCACAGCCTTTCCACCTCAGAGAAATGGACAGCATGAAAAACTCAAAGATGTGGGGTTTTTTGGTGATACTACTGCTCTTTTATTAAAGATCAGACAGCAAAGGACTAGTTACAAGACAAGTCATAATGACCACTTATTTTTAAACATGTGCTATTGATAGCAGTCATTCCTTCCCTACATAAACTAATTCAGACCTGCTGATTCAGATCCTCTCCTCATTTTTTATTAGAAGATCCTAAAGCATTGGAATTGTATGTAATTACAACAAAGAACTTTTTGGCTAGACTCGAGCAGTAGCTCTTCCTTAAAATACCTTGAGAGAGCTCTTTGCCCCAAAGTTGCTGTTCTTCAGTAGAGTACAATCTGCAGAATTGTACGTGCTGTCTTGATACAAAAGGCCTTTAACCTGTGTGCACTGGTTTAAATATTAGCTTAAATAGTTGTAGCCAATAATGTTGACTGAAAGGCAGCTTTTCATTGTTGACAAAGGGGTATATTCAAGAGTTGTGGAAGTTCTTTCCTGCCTGCAAGTGCAGCGACACCAGTGGCTCTCAGCTTCTGTTCTGTAGAACTGAGAAGAAAGTCTGGATCTAAATATGTTATTCTCTTTGGACAACATTCAGCGATTCCATGTATATAAATGAATGATTATGCTTGACATGAAGTAAAGAACCAAGCTCCTGAGGAGTCTTTTGCCTCTGTTGTTAAATCAGAATGTCGTATTTAGATGCTACTAAAGATGGTCAGAAAGAAGCCAGCATATTTGCTGCAAATGTGGGGCTAAAAAGCTGTAGAATTGAGCTAATGCCAAGTGGGATCAGCTTCAAGAAAGTAGCAATAGTCACTTAATCTGAAGGTTTTCATTAACAAAACATTTGTGTACAGCTGTTTCCATAGTATTAGTAAGGTAAATAAAGGGGAAAGTTACTGTTCTGTGGTATCACAAGGAATACTGTGGAAGTTCCAGGCCAGCTTTTTTTGTTGGAAAAAAAGGAAGAAACCTTTTTTCTAGGTTGCTGCAGAGACTGAGCTGACAAACGAAGGGCTGTCCCTAACCCAGAGCAGGGTGTCACAGTGCCACTGGCATGTGGGCACAGGCTGTGCATCAGGTCTGGGGTGCTGGAGAACCCAGAAAATGAGTGGACATAAGGAACAGGCAGATGCTTGTTTCTGACACCAAGGGGGTGTTGCACTGCTCCAGCTCTGGAGCATTCCATGTGGGTTCTCTGTAACAGGCTCTTTGTTACCTGCTTTAATGTATTTCTGAACAACTGTTTTATAATTAATCAATATTAAACTAATTAGTGGTGATTGCATGCAAATAGCTTACAGATTTCAGTGCAGTAGATATAACCAAACAGAAACATTATTTGGATGATAATTTACTCCACAGTGGAGTCCACAGAAACCTAACTGTCAACAAGGCCTGATGTTTAGGTGCTTATCCAAATTCCCCGTGGACAGTCTAATGAGAATAATGTTATTTCTTCCTCTCAGTATGGTTGGAGAGTCAGTCCAAGAGGAACAAATTAATGATCTGTTTTTGGAGCCTTGGGGCAGACCAGTCCACCAAGAGAGTTGCTTCAGCTTTGGCGTCAGAGGGGACATTGGAACCATTTTTTCTTAGATGTATAAAGAGAGAGGTATTGTGAGCAGTAATCTGGCTAGTGCCATAGGCACTTGGCAAAAAAATAAATATAGCATGTACATGTTTTCTCTCATCCCAAGGTGTATAGGAATAAAGAATTCGTTTAAAAATACGTATAAATGAATATGAATGTGTTTAAATACACAGCAAAGTCTGAAGTTTTGTAAAGGTCATTTCAGAAGTAAAATAATGCAGTTTAATGCAATCCTTAGATGTAATGAAAGGTCTATTAATTTAATTGATATTGTCACTGTTAATTTTAGGTGGCCTCTGGGCCACTTAGACAACTGATCAGAAAGTTTATATCTACAAGTACTGCTTATATAGGACACAGTATTTCATGCTGTAAAACTCCATAGAAATATTGTCAGAGATTGTTTTTTTGCCTAAGTCTCTCTCCTTATCTTGCTTTCCTCTCCCAATAGCAACAATTTAAATAGGTTCCTATCCATGTGGGAGGCTGTGGCAGCAATCGTGTGGTCCCTTTTCAGCTCCAGAGGCTACCTATAGACAGTCATTTCCCTAATGAATGGTAATAGGCAAGGCAGAACTCCAGCTCTATGTGCACAAGATTGGTTTGTTTTTCTAAACTTCACAGACAGATGCTGTTGTTCTACAGAGTGCTGCCTGTAGTGCATCAGTATTTTTAGTCTGAGAAGCAGACCTGAGGCTGTGTAGGAAGGTGTGTGCTGGTCCTGGTAGCTTAATGCCATCCACAGACCCAGCCCTTACCTCCCATCTTGGAGAAGGCTGTTTTGGGAAAAATCACAGACGTTTGCATCAGTTGAACACCAGTCTCTTGAGGAAAATAAATTCCACACTGTGCCCATGCCAGGCTTAGTGTGGATCATTTTTGCTTTGCTTGTGTGTGGCTTCCATTTATTTAACTCAAGCCTGCTAGCTGGAATTGAACAATGAAAAGCTGTTTGTCCTGCTCAGCTGCACAGTTGGAATTCATGCTCCACAGGACGCTATGAAATTCTCCCCTGCTGTACATCCCTCTTTCTACAGACATGGGCCTAAAAGTCCATTACAATGGTTAATGGGAAACATCCAGAGCAATGATGCAACTTGAATGTTGCATCATACTTCAGTACATCACTAGTGCTCCTGGTTAATTGTTCATGAATATTGTGTGGTCACTATTATGCAAAGCACTTGTGTAGCATATAGAATCTCATATTCTGCAGGATTTCAAGGTGTGCAAACCCTGGAAATATTTAATCTTAGTACTGAATATACAGTTACAAAATCACCAGCTGCAGAAGCTTACTGGTTTGGGCATAAACTCTGTAGGCTGTTTTCAGCTTCTAACATAATTTCATTTTATCTTCAGGCCTTTGGGGTTATAATTGTATCTTCTGAGTATACAGATCTTATCTCTCTAGTGATTGTATATATCCATGTAATGAAAGTCGGGGTTTAGGAATGTTTGGTAATGAAATAACATGTTAAAAGTTTTGTGAATGTTAAAAGTCAGTGAATTAAATTTCTTAGTCACAAAATTACATTTTTCCTATTTATGAACAACGTTAGATTCATAGGGAAGAATGGTTGTGGCTATGGCCAGCCACAAGGGACTCTTCCTCCCATTTCCCCTGCTTGTATCATATATAAAGAATGAAAAGTTTAAAAATTAAAGTCTTAATATAAACAGATATGTTAATTGAAGAAGTGGTAGAGCTTTGTAAATATTTCTTATTTGTTTTTTGACTGCCCTACAGTTACAGTAAAGTGAGTAAATTGTCAGTGAAGAAAATGTTACAGCATTTTTTTACTAAATTTGTGTCCACAAGGATGTGCCACACCAAACAACGTGATAGCCTTTTAAAACATTGACTCATTTTCACATGCAGTGTTGGATTCAAGTGGAAATAACATCTTGGTTATGTGGGCATAAAAATGTCCATCTAATAATGCTTTGTGTTTGTGCACAGAATTCAAAAGCAACTGAAAACCTTCTGGCAATGGAGTATCTTTTATGGCCTGATCCCAGTGCAGGTACTCTCCACAGAATTATTGTAACCTGAAAACAGGGGCCTTAAACAATGCCCTGGAAAGGTGTCTAGCCTCCTATGTCGTTTTCTCCCAATATTTTTGGCATTTTTATCTGCATCTAGCTCCTTGGTATTAGTAATCTTGGTTTCCGTGCTGTCATTTTGTCACCTTACTAAGAACATCAGTGCTTAGTAGCAGAGAAGTAGGAGTTTGAGGCTGGGTACTTTGTAATATTTCCATTTCCTCCTCATACATGAGGAGAAATTTTGAAGGCTCCAGGCTTGAATCCACAGTGTGACAAATCTTTGATCACTCAGTTGCTGCTTTGAACAGAATTAATGTTCTTAATTGAAGCCTCATTAGATTTGGCAGCTGTTTTGCCTGCAGATTGTAGCTGGTGACCAGGTGATTTTATCAGCAACAACATTGGTGACAGTGTTAGAGGAGACAGAACAACTTTAGCTCCTCAGCTGGATTTCCTCCAGCCCACGAATGAAGCTCTGTGGTGGGGAGCAGAGGAACATCCTGTGTACCTGTGCTGCTGCTGAGCTTATCGTGGCTGTAAGTGAGCACCTCTCAAAAAGATGACACCCAATGCAGTGCCGCCTCCCGAAACTCTGTGAAATGCTGTTAACCACTGTTGATGTTTTGGATTTTACCATGTCAGTTACCGTGTTGTATCTTTTCTCTGGTAATGTACTAATGGAGCTGCCATTCTCTTGCAGGTGGGTGTCCATGGCATTAGGATAGAGTTCATCAACGAGAAAGGATCAAAGCGCACGGCCACCTACTTACCGGAGGTTGCGAAGGAGCAAGGTCATTGTTGCACTTTATTTCATATGATCTGGTGAAGAATTCAAACATACCTGTAAATCTAAAATGCAATATTTGACCTTGCACTGATGTCAGATGACGGAGCAGTGTTTAATTGTAAGAAGACTCTTGTATAAAATGCCAGTTACATGCCTGTGTCAGTCTCCTAGGGCTTCAATAAACTGTAGCTGGTTTTGAGCCAGTCATAAATGCAGTGTAGCCATAGGAAAATACAATGTGCAGGGGTGGTACAGTGCTGTCAGCCAGGCTAACAGCTGTTAAAAGCTGCCCATTTCTGTGTGGCTGCTAGACTGGGATATAAGGGAGATGCAGAAGCTCTGTTAAGCATTGGGATGGCTGGGCAATTATCTTAACCATGATTTATTCCTGATGAACAAGTTGTTTTTCAGTTAGGTACTTTCTGCTAGTACTCAATTCCTATTACAAACACAGACTTCCCAGGGTTTTTAATGGATGGAAGTACAAAAGAATGTTGTTAAAAGTCCCTTTTAATAGAGCCACAGACTTAAGTTAAGTGAATTTAAAAAACTAGAGTAGATTTTGTTGAACAGTCTTTTGCTGACTCTGAGCACTCACTATGTTTTTTTATTTCCAAGGTTGGTAGTGTGTCTCAGTCGTTTACAGTTTGCATTACTGCTGCTTTTTTTTTACCTTTTTCTGTATGTTTGTCTGCAAAGAGTTCAGCTGATATCTTTACTGAGAATTCTTTTTAATTGATAATTCTGTTTCCAGATAATTTCATAAAAGTCTAGAGGCATTATAAGCTTTTTTTAAAATTCAGGAACTGTAGAAGGAATGTGTCTAAACTTCTGAGTAGTTTTAGTAGACCATGAATTGCAATCTGATACTTTAAAGTCTCCAGAACTACTCATTTGTATTTTGTATGTGCCCAAATCTACTGTAGTTTTTGCAGTTTTTTAATGTAACCATATGACTAATTATTCCATCTTTAGGAAATAACAGCTATTTAAAATTTGAGAGTTTTTAAATAAATAGGAAGTTTGGATAGCATGAAGATTTTATTGAGAACGGTAATGAATCTGTATTTTAAATTCATCGCTTCTTTCCTTATTCAGACACCTATAATATATAGTTGTTCTAAAATAAGCCATATCTCTGAAAAGTGAAGTGATATTTATGAAGGAAGTCTGATTTCAGGTTCTCTGCACATGTTCAACTAATAATTATTTTAAATGTTATACGCAAGTTTAATTTCCCATATTGTTATAACCATTTATAATGTCTAAAGTGGCTGTGATACATGATCATACCTGAATGTTTTGGAAAAGTTTTGTTTTGTATCACACACCCAGTTTAGGACACTTGGGTAGGGTGGGTTCACTTTTAATATATTTCAGCTATGAGATGAAAAATATATGTTGTTAGTAGAGTCAGCTGTGAGTATAAAGAAATCCTAAATGTGGTATTTCCTTCAGCTGTTCTGAAGTAGGGAAGAACATTTTGGTTTATCACAAATGCCAGCAGAGTCCTTGCACTCACAACAGCACCACACACTGTACTGTGCTTTTGCAACATCTGTTCCTATTGCTTCATTTCTCACTAATTTGTGCTACTGTAAAATTCAACAGGATGGGACCACATTCAAACCATAGATTCCTTGTTGAGGAAAGGAGGCTACAAAGCTCCGATTACTAATGAATTCAGGAAAACAATAAAGCTAACCAGGTATGCACTGGGATACCACACAGCCCTGTTGTTGTAATGCTGGGAGGTGCTCCTTCCTGGTAAGTGCTCCTGCAGATGGTAATGGTGAACTCTCCTGGGTGTATCATTCATGATTGCTTTGTTTTCACAAGAGCAGTACAGACTTAGGAGAAGCTTTGCACAGGGTGAGTGGCACTAAGCTGGGAGTAAGAGGTGGCTGTTCAATACCAGGGCACGAGATGTCAGGTACCTGCATAGTTGGGCTGATAATTCTGCACATTCACAGCAGTGTTTTAGCTCTGGCTTCTCACAGAGGGATTTTTGGCTCTAGTGGGTGTTCAGGGCTGTGGTTAACAGGGAGTACTTGCTCTTGTCAGATTTATTTGGGCAGATAGTTCGTGGTGGGGCTGCTGCTGTATTGTCATGGAGACTCCTCAGATCACTAATCTGCTGGATCCTCAGAGAAACCTTTGGGTTATGCCCTGTGGAGTGCAGGTTTCCCTAATCTTAAAATGTGAGACATGCAAGCCGTGCATTGCTTCAACAGCCAATGTACCAGTGAAACTGTGTCAGGGTATTCCCAGGAGTGAGGACAAGAATGTAGTACTTTATTTCATACTAGTTTAGTTTGGTTTTGCTAATTTAATAAAACGTGTTCTTGAGGGCTCCTCACTGTGTGGCAGCCAAGGTATTTCAGAATTAGCAGCAGATAATCTGTCCATACTGTCCTTAGGTGGTGAAGTGTAGAGGAGTCTGTATGAATGTCTGTAGGAATGGTTTAAAGCTATTTATCTGTATAAGCCTGCAGTGTAAAATGACTGCTGAACTCCAGTTATGCAGTCTTGCATGGAGAAATAGGATTTTTAAAAATCTTAGGTTATAAGGAAGTTTTGACCATTTGTCCTCTTCAAGGAGTTAAAGATTTTGGGTCTCAATGAGTGTTTGGAATTCTGGATTCTTACAGGAACCTAACTACTGTGGGGTAGCTCTGAGTAAGGGAAACATTCTGACAGTTAAATTAGGGAGGAAGGATTTACAGAAACCAGCTAAATTTCCAAGTGCAGAACCCCAGTCGCCCTTTAATTTATTTCAGCTGTAACCTTGTTATCTTATTTTCAAAAAGAATATTCAAAAAGAGTATCTGGAGATAGCTGAGGGCAAGAGTAATAATGCAATAAATCATTTCTGTACACCTCAGCCTCAATCTTTTTCCACTAAACAAAAATTCCATATAGCACACATTTTCTTCCTGCTGCATGATTTTGCTTGGAGCAATAACATGGAGCACAAAACAAAAAAACCCTGAAGTTCACCCCCACTCCTCCTCAAAACCCCACAAAAAGCCTTATATTTAGTGTAATTGAGTTCACTACAATGAAACTGGTACCAGAATCAATTGCCTGATAAGTGAAATGAGCAAACCATAATTTTTTGACGTTCAGAGAAAGGGGGTTTTTGACTGCCTGTTTCACTTGCTTTGTTGCTTAAAATCTCAGATACTGCTGACAGATTAGAGACAGTATTACTAAAATAGTAATTGTTTTCCAGCATTAGACAACCTGATTTAGAACCTCATTTTAATAATTTATTGTCATAAATGCAAATATGTATTGGAGGAGTGAATAAGGGCTTTTAACTTCTTTTACAAGTCTTCTGAATTAAAGTAAACATCCTCTGTGTGAAGAAAGCTTTAGGCTGATCATGAGTCTGTCACTCCCTTCAGGTTCACACCCAGCAGTTCTGGCCATGTTCTGAAAGAGCTGAACAGTGGCACAGAGGGACTCGGAGCAGTCAGAGGGGTCTGGAATGCAGAGGTCACAGCTGGGGATTCTCTGCCACCTGCAGAGCCCCTCGTTGTTTCCCATGGTGGGGAATTCCATTGGCTGGGTGCCACATACCATCCCACGGATTCCAGAAGAGCTGCTGCTTTCTCTGCAAGGCCCAGCAGCCACTGGTTCCTTGTGTTCCTCATTGTCAGACAATACTGATGCAGGTGTATTCAGAATATTTGTCAGGACCTGGATTCTGCTTTTAGTTACATGGAGCTGGGCGACGTTCTTGTGGGACCATTCTTCATTATTTTTCAACTGATTTGGGAGTCAGGAGAGGTCCCAGTCAAGTGGAAGCTGGCAAATATCGTTCCATTTGGAAGAAGGAAGATCCTTCTTATTACAGGTCTGCCAGTCTCACTTCAGTGCCTGGTAAAATTAGTTTGGTGCCTCTCTGAGGACATGAAACTCTGGAGTGCGATGAGAAGAAAGTGACCAGTGAAAGGCCTCAAGGACAAGACTCAGGATGAGTAGCTGAGGTCATGTTTTGTTCAGTTTGGAGAGGGCTGAGAAAGACCTCATTGGAGTCTAGAGGTTCCATGTGGGGGCAGTGGAACAAAGCTGCTTACCTCCTCTTTCAGGTGACCAGCAATAGAACATAAGGGAAGGGAATGAAGCTGCCTCAGGGGAAGTTCAGGCTGGACATTAGGAAAATATTCTTTACTAAGAAGGTAGTCAGGCACTGGAACAAGCTGTCCAGGGTCATGGCATCAAGCCTGTTGGCGGCCAAGGGGTGTCTGAACAATGCTTTTAACCATATGGTTTTGTTTTAGGTAGTTGCGTGAGGAGTAGGGAGTTGGACTCAATGTTCATGATGGGTCCCTTCCAACTGGAGATATTCTGTGATTCTAGTCTAAAAAGAATGTAACTATATTTAATGTAGCTGGGATAATTTTAAAAGCAGAATTTGGCAGACAGTTGATACTGATTGTTCAAAAACAGCCCAAAAATCTATAGTGCTTGTTTATGGTTTTTCCTACTATATTTTTTTAGAGGGTTGGCTGAAGCTACAGGACATTATCTATTCCCTCTACCTCAACCAATATAGTAGCCAACCATTTTTAACAATTCTGTTTGCTTAAAGTATTTTTTCATAAGTAGTTACATCATGATTTATCACATGATTCAGGAAATGTCCCTGACAATTGTGGCAGTTCCCTTGTGCAGCTGAAGTCAGTCTTATTCCCAGCATCAGAAGTACAGAGCTCTTAGCACTAAACAAACCAGCAGTGCAGCATTTCTAGTGCTTCTTGCAGCTTCCTGGTAACAGTTCCTGAATTGGCCTCTCTGCTCTTTGCCAGGTACCGCAGTGAGAAGATGACGATGAGCTACACAGAGTACCTTGCCCATCGTCAGCATCATCACTTCCAGAATGGTATTGGGCACCCCCTTCCACCATACAACCATTATTCCTGACACTGAGCCACATGACCAGTCACTGGACCTCTCTGCAGACCTCTTCCCAGGAGACCCTGCCCCTTCTTGGTCTAGCTATCTCTATTACTGTACCATTTTATGATGATAGTTTCCGTTGCCATGTTGAGGCTCCTTAGTTGGTTCAGCTCATCATGGCAACGGGAGGGAAAACTGCATTACTACAAAGATCCCATACCTTTTTATTACTGATTCACTGCAGATTTTTTTGCAGCACATACCCTTGGGTTTTTTATGAAAATTTAAATTTCTACTTCATTAACATTGAATTATATCAATCAAGGCTTTCTGTAACTGTGGATGGAAGGAAGAGTTTAAGGATTGCAGTTAGGGATGCTTTGCTTAGCAAAAAAGGCTTTCATGGCTTTTGCATTAATGGGTGTGATAGGGAATGAAACATATCAGATTCAGGTATTGAAGTAGACAATGAATTGCATTTTCATAACATTCTTAATGACGTTGTGTGTACAATATCTCACCTTCACAGTAAAGATTCCATGTAGCTCTGTACAGGATCTCCAGATCCAGCACAAACAGCTGGAGCACCAAGGCTGACATACAAAATGCTTTTTTCGGATGAAGAGAAGCAACTCATGTACATCGAGAGGTGATGTTAACAAGGCAGCATTTTCAGAATCAAGTGGCCTAAATGATTTGGGCACAATCCAATCCAGGACCCTTTTGTGTCCCATCCTGTGCTGGGAATTACAGGCAGCCCAGGCCTGTCAGGAGGAGTCACGAGAATGCATTTGTAATGAGATGATGCCTTTCTGATGACTCAAATTAGGAGTGACATTTGTATCCTAAAAGCAGATTGGTGAGTAGCAGATGTCATATTAGGAAGAAAATGGATTTAGATTTTAGTGCCTTTGACTATAACATAATTATATACTTATATATAAAATTCATAGAAAACATATACTCCAGACATTTTAGCAAACCCTGTTGAGGCTGCTCTGGCATCAAGGTTTTGGACACTTTTTTTCCTCTTTAAAGTGAGATTTATTTTTTTTATTAGCAAACTTATTTTGGAAAAGAGAAATCCCTGTTTTGTTCTTCATCTGGTCTTGGACTTACTGAGTTTTATCAAGTCATGAATAGTTGGATCAAGTTAACTTTTTTTTAATAAAAGAAAAAAGACTGTTGTGAGAGAGCCAGGACAAGTATGCCATAATGTTACATGTTTTCATCTATTGCAGGAATAGTGCTTGAGAGCTGTAAGTACTGTGTAATAATTCTGATACCCCTCCACACGGTAGAAGAAAGAAAACCGATTGGAACTTTTTCCTGCTGTAAAAATAGAATTTAGTAAAAGGTATGTGTGGTCTGTTTGCAAGGCCAGTCGATGGCAGGAGCTCACTGCTTCCTCCTGTGCCTGCAGAACTCCCACTGCTGCCTGTTGCAGCATAGGCTGCCCGTTACAGAAAAGACCTTCCTAATCTGAGTGAGTAAACCACAGTAAGCAGAAATTCCAGTTACTTTGAATAATGAATGTTTGTAAGTACACAGATATATAAAAATCAAATAGATAAAATTCAGTTTTAAAAAAAATTGGATTAACTGTAAAAGTGTTTCAATAGGGTTTCAAAGTCAGATAAATTATGCTCATCCCTTATGTGAGGTTAGGTGTGCCACTTAATTTCTATGGAGGTTCTTGTAGAAGGTCTTTGGTATTCCTTCATCCACAGCATTTATGTCTAAATATTACCATTTTCAGTTGCGATGCCTTAATTTTTAAGCAGAGGGCCTGAAATTTCAGGAGCCAGGAGATGCCAGCCAGAAGCTGCAAAAATGAGTAGATGTTTATACAGAGGCTATTTTGGATGATACTGTTGTCTTGTTTCTACTTGGGGAACACTTTTAGATTAATTAGTCTTCAAGTGGAAATGTGAACAAGTGGCTACCTGATAGAGTTGTGTTGGTTTTTTTTTTCTTGCCCTTATAGGGAACCTGAGCACAAACTGAATCATTCTGCTGCGAAAAAAAGTCATCCAACCCCATCTTTATCTGTCATCTCGTTACAGCTCGCTCGTGCTTCTGCATGAGCTCATTGTTAGAAGTTTTTTAAAAAGATCTATTATATATAAAAATATATATGTATTGAAAGGTGCTAATCAACCTCAAGAAGGTCACGTGACTGGTCATGCGGATCTAAAATCATATCAGATTTTTTAAGAAATCTTCGATATATGCAGATGTTATACAGAATTTCTTACCAGTGTAATAATGATATACTGATGAATAAACAATCCTGCAGGATTTTAAGGACAAGGTCAGCAATACTTCCCACCATGGCTTGGGGGAGAAAAGGATAGTTTTGTCTCCTTTTTGTATACAGCATAATGCACAATGCATTTTTGTCTATCTCTTAGTAGCTGTTGCTTAAAAATATAGTTCAAGGGTGTTATACAAACTGTAAAGGTGTGCTTTTGAACCGAGCTCATGCCAGACCCTTCTGGACCAGAGTTTTGTATCACTAATTTAAAAACTGTTACAGAGTCTGTGGTCAGTCAGATTGTATGATTTTTTTTTTTTTTAAGATTGGAATAATCAGTCTACCTACAGTGTTTCTAGGGCACCTACCTCCTCAGCACACTGTGCTGAACTGCTGCAGATTATTTCTCTGTAATTGTGGGATTCTTTGTACCAAACGTGCAGCTCACTGTGACATGCACTGGCACAGAATAGGTCTGTTTGCTTAAAGCTAATCAGCAATTGCTCTCACAAATGTCATTCCCTCGTAGTTACATTTAGTAGCTTTTAGCTGTATTGTTGGGGTTAGCTACAGATTTGTTTTTCATTTGGGGTACTTTATAGAAATTAAGGTACAACCAAGTAGCTTATTTCACTGTTAAGTTGAAATGCTGATTTTTTTTTTTATGAGCACTACTCAGTTTGCCTTATTCCATTGAAGAGATTGTTGGTTGGGTTTGGTTTTTTTTTTTTTTTTCATTCTCTTGCCTAATGTTCCTAAAAACTCTGTTCTGTAAACTGAGTTAGACAACCAAACCATAGACTTGACACGAAGCTGTTACTTGGTGATGCTTCAAGTGTCCTTCCTGCTGCCATCCCAGCAGATGCTGCTCCGGCAGGGGTGGACGCTCCGGTCCTGACCTCAGCCCCGCTCTGGAACCAAGGTGGGCACAGCCCTGGCACACCTGGAGTTTGTATATGGACCTCTACTTGTCTTCAACTGTGCGGGTTTTTAAAACTGTTGTCTGGAGTAGGTTACATCTCTTATGTGTGTTAGATCGAACCAAAGAAGCCTCCAGCCATGCCCAAATGCTGCTCCTAAAGCCTGCCTTCCAGTCCTTACAAAATCCCTGCAGGATTAAATGTGTTAACTTTTTTATTTTTGTACAGTTTCTAACTGATTTTTGCTAGTGATGTTAATTGAATTAAGTTTATTTGGGGAGTCTGAGTATCTCCTCCATTTAAATAAACTGGTGACTTTCATTTTATGTTAAAAAAAAAAAAAGTTTAAAAAAAAAAAAAAAAAAAAAAAGAGAAACCCAAAGTGTGCCTCTCAGATTTAAGGGTTTCTGGTTACATTTATTCTTAAGACCAGCAATGATACTTTATATACAAAGATATGTTTTCCTCATTTTTTATTACTGTCAAAGAAAAAAAAAATAAAAAAGAAAAACCTCTTTCTTTGCTCTGGACTCAGTAATTGCGCTGGTACATAAACGCACTGAGAAAACAAACTTTTGTTTGAAACTTTTGTAACAACTTATGACTGTTTTTGTATATCAAAGTTGATTCTTTTCAAGATATTTGGATCTAGTTTCTAAGTTATTTTAGGGTTTTATATGTTACAAAAAAAAACAAACTTACTTTAAATTGTTCACCAGCATCTTGAGTTATCTTCAATGCCATGGTGACACACAGTGGGCTTAGAGCTACCTGGAGTAGCTTGTAAGGCCTCGGTCTTTTCCTTCCTTCCTTAGCAACTCAATTGATTACAGTAATCACAGATTACCTGAACCCCCTTCCTTTATAACTAGATCCTTCTTCCTTCCACATTTAATTGCTATTAGTGTGAAGAAACTGTTGAAATGGGCATTTTAATATAAGTACGGCTTAAAAAGAGAAAAATGAGGAAAAAGAAAAAAAAATGCTAGAAGGTTATCTGTGGGTCTGTGAGATATGGCTGTGGAAAGATATTGTAGTAGTTTTAACACTATTGTTATTACCTTTTAAATCATTTACCCAATAAAATAAGGAAAAATAATAACCATTTCTTTTTATGTTTCTCTGCTTAACTGTGTGGGCTCAGTTAATGTTTTTATCGAAGCATCTGTACCTGGTGTTAATGTTAAAGGCTAATGGTGTGTTAGAAATATTTTCCTGTCTTTCCCTTTTGTCTGCTGTAGGAACAAACTGGGGACAGGTACGTGCAACTTTCACTAAACACTCCCAGTGAAATCACCATTTATATCAGCTACATCAGTTATTTATCTCAGTGTATTCATCAGTATTTATATCAATTGCCAGTTCAGTTTTATACTTCTTGTCTAACTTAACACATGGAATTCTGTCCAGGTCTGAGCTCCCTCCTGTGAGAGGCAGAAATGGTTTCAATCTTTTGAAGCAAAACTTCTTTGCTGAACCAATTATACTGGTGTCAGCAACACAGCACCAGTTACCCCTTAACAGTCAGATTGTTCACCAGAACATTGTGCCAGTGTGTACTGAAAAATCTCTGTCAAAGCAGCAGCACAGCTGATGCCAAAATTGAGTTGGAGAACTCTGGTCCCTCAGCCAAATTCTTGGTGCACTGAGACACTTTCTGCTGAGTCTGAGTTAAAGGGAGCATATTTCCTCTGTAGGATAATTCCTGAGACAAAGCATTCCATCTCCCTGGAACTCAGCTCTGAGTTTGGAAGGGCTTTGTTTGCCTCATGCTGTATTAATAGCTCTGCTGGCTGTAGATGCAGTGCCTTTGAAAGCAGAGCAATAGAATCCATGTAACCTTTAGATGCTGAAGTCTGATGCAGCCATTCCTTCAGTTGCTCTGAAGCTTTGATTGAGGAGATTAACAAATCTGAAGGGAAACCTGCCTGGGTAAATACTAAACCAGTGACAGAAGCTTGGCTCACACATTTGGTAAAATTTAGTGTAAAACCTACACTAAACCTAATCTAAAACCCTGAAGCCATTGAAAGGCAGAGCTAGTTGCCACTTCCTACAATGAGTTTCCACTCTTCTCACTGCTTTAGCCAGCTCTCCAGTTCCCATGCTGTAAAAATCAAACCAAGCCAGTAGCATTAAGGGTGTTTCAGATGTTGAAACTTGCTTATTCTTATATATTTGTTGGTATTAGGCTGATTTCCAGTTAGTTATAGAGGGCTGCTGATAGTAATTAGCAGTGCCTGCAATAGGAAATTGCTTGCTTGCTTCAGCTCAGGCTGCCATACAGCACTTCACACTGGATTTCTACTTAAGCTGTTTCATCAGTCTTTATACTCTTCCAGAGAAATGAAGCTGAAGAATTGATTCTTTTCCCCAGCCACATGAAGAATTGAATCCTCTGCAATGGATATATAATAATACAGGGTGGGCACATCCAGTATGTTCTTTTTCCAAGAACAGTATTTGCCAGGAACTGAACACAAAGCAATAACCTGCTTGTCCGAGATGTGCTGGGTCGCAAGAATACATTTAACTATGCTGCAATCATGTGTATTACAGCCAGAAGCATTTGCAAAGTACATTAAAAGTACTTTGTCATCCTGTGATGTGGGGCTGAGTGCAGTCCTGCAGCTGCTACAGCAGCTTTCTGAACAAAGGTGCGAGCTGAAAACTTCTGTGCATGTTGTCCCATCTTCTGCTGAAGTGCTGTGAAATGGGAATTACAGGACATTGCCCAGGCTGGGGTAGGAACAGTGAGGAAGTGTGGAGAAAGCATCCTTGTACTGTAACAGTTCCCTGAGCTCTGCACCTGAAAGACAAGGACAGGTCCTATTTAAACAGTGGTTAAAGGATTTATACCCTGCAGTGAGCTCTGCTAAACTGCTATTGACTGACAGGAAACAGGCAAAAGTCAGACTGAACTCTTGTGTGCAAGGTAGACAACAGCAGGCTGTACAGACTGTTACAGACAGGAGCCTCCATCTTCTTAACCTGATTTATAAATTTATGTGCCTCTGTGATTCTTACCTAGTTATCGAAAGTAATAACTAAGCAAGACAGACTCAGACCTGGCACGATTAGAATGATCACAAAATTATTCAGTATCCAGTAAAATGCATTTATTTGTTTTAATTCCAAGGTTTAACAACTATTCGCTCAATGATCTGGACTTGGGGCACAACAACAAAAAAGCCCACCAGAGCAAAATACAAAAACAAGTACACAAATTACCCCTTATTTGTAAATGTTACCTCATAACCAAAGTTTAGCACATTAAAAAGTTTACAAAATTTGTAACACTCTTAAAATTATTCAGAACTAACAGCATATGTGGCAGTTGAGCCCATCCACATCCATCCTTGCCCTTCCCAACCCGTTCTGTGCCTGGATAATGCCATGCTGGGACTAGAGTGTGGGGTAAGCAGCCCTGCAGGTTCCTGCAGCCCCTGGTGCTCCAGCCCAGCCCCTGGCACAGGATGGTCTGGGAGAGTGAGGTGTGCTCACTGCTCTGCCTGCTGTGTCCTCTGCAGCACTGGGATAATGACTCAGGAAATGCAGAAATAGTTTTTAAAAGTACAAAACTGACCCTGAAGAAAAATAAAATTATTTATAAAACAGCTTGGCTTTGCCTAAGTTACACCAACAGCTGCAAGAGAGATTTACAGCAATATCACTTGAAGTACAAGGTCACAAAAATCAACAGCTGTTAGGAGTCCTCTCATTGTAGAACTGAAAACACCAAAGTTAACCTGTCTGCCTGCAGAAACCTCCCACCAGGGCTGACGTACACCCTCTTCCTGGGTTTTGGCTTTATCAGAGCTTTATAAGCTTTTGTTTTTATAAGTTAACTATAAAGATGAATTTAATTCCTAAGGATCCACCTAGAGTGAAACAACTGCGACACTGAAGAAAACACCACAACTCTATTTTTCATTAGCTATGGATGCATAGAAAACAAAGGCTTCTGGTTTAGATGCAAGATTTAGGACATAAAATTACAGTCAGTTAACAGTTGCAAATAGCCATTTCTGAAAAATACAATTGAAGTTTATAAAACTTATCTCAAATATACAGAAATATCAAAACTCTGTGGCCAGAAACAGAAACCTACTCTTAGATACTCTCTGACATCAAGGTTTGACTGGACTGCAAATGGACTGACTTTTCCTGTTTCCCAGGCTCACCAAGGCAGCAGCTGCTCAAGCATACATAAGTTTTGCATATGGGCAGCATTTTTGAACTAAGAAGCTGAACCAAAACCAGCTCCAGGTGCATGTTCATAGACTGTGGTTTTTCATCAATTTATAAACACATGGGCAAGAGCTATTCGTTTGCACCTTTCAAAAGAAATGATGCAAATTCTCCTTTGGTGCTTAAAAGAGGAAGTTAAACAGATCCAGCTCAGACAGCGTACAGTGTCTGAATCCCTGGGAAAAGAGCACTGCAGGGATCCTGGACAGCTGAAGCCATGGCACGAGGTGGTGGAGGCAGAAATGTTACTGGTTTACCTCTGTTTTGGAGGGCTACTTACTCCAAGGCTGCATAAACAAACTCGTCAGTAAAGAGGTTTATTATACTAATAGTGCTTCATCCATGGGTACACTTGGAGGGAAATGCAGCCAGTGGCAGCTGGAGTAATGAGTTTGCTTAACTCCTTGTTTCTTTTGAAATGTCTAAAATACTAACACTCGGAGGGCTCTGTTCAGACCCCTTAACCCATACCAGCATCTCTGAAGGGCAGGCAGTGGCACTGCACAAGAATTTTTTGGGGTACTCTGGCCAGCAAATGAGGCCACTCTGGGGTAAGATTTTACACTCTGCTTCTGCTGCTGGGAACAGTTGTCTGGTTGTGCAGCCCCACTCCTGCTCTGCCCCACTGCCACTGCTGCTGAAATTCCCAGTGCCATGACACATCTGGGCACATCTGACCAGGAGGCCCAGGACAGCCCTTTCAATTGTGCATTGCACTGCAGCACTGTAAAATCTCATCACTGGGTACTGGGCAACAGCTTCAAGTTATCTTGACATGGATTGAGTGTGTAACACCCCAGGAGAGAATGCAATTGCCTCCCAAGAACAGCAGTAGAGTTTTGTGCTTTCATTTCCAGCATAAATAAGCATAAAGCAACCAAAGAAATCTGTATAGTGTAACTTCCTATAAAATGAACCATTCAGGGAAAAGAAAAATCAGCCTCTGCCAGGGAAAACAACAAATAACTCCTGTAGAGATGAAGTACTCTGCTTTCCCATTTCCTGCACATATGGCAAGCTCTGGCTAATGCATATTCCCAGCAGAAACCAGAGATAGCTGAGGAATGAAGGATGTGAAGTTCCATGACAATTGCTTCAGAAGTTTTTTTTTCCTTTTCTGCTCCCATTCTGACCTGTCCTTCCCCTTCTGTGGAGCCTGTCTCAGCTACACTGATGCAGTTTTGAGTGGTGGGTCACCATAGATCAACATGAAGTTCTAAAAGCCTTCAAAGAAGGGCATGGGGAAGGAGGGAATAATTTTAAGTTTTGGGCCTGTCACTACAGGAAAGTCACTGAGGCTCTGGAGCACATCTAAAGCAAAGCATTGGAGTTGGGCAAAGGACTGGAGCACACATCTAAGGAATGGCTGAGGATGTATAGCCTGGCGAAAAGGAGGCTCAGGGTGGACCTTGTCACTCTGCAACTGCCTGAAGGGAGGATAGGGGTCAGCCTCTTCTCCCAGGAAATAAGCAACATGACAAGAGGAAACAGCCTCAAGTGGCACCAGGGAAAGTCTAAGTTGGACATTAGGAAAAATTTCTTCACCAGAAGGGTTATCAAGCCTTGAACAGGCTGCCCAGGGAAGTGGTGGACTCACGAAGCCTGGAGCGGATGTGTAGGTGTGACACCTGGGGATAAGGGTTAGTGGTGGCTCAGCAGTGCTGGGTTAATGCTTGGTTTGATGAACTCACAGGTTTTCTCTGACCTAAATGATTCTGTTCTAAGTCAACCAGCCTCACTGGTACCACACAAAAACAAAGAAGCAGCAGCTTATGTTCAAAAGGTGAAGGTTGCACTGCCTGCCTTCCCACCTGACTCCAGCTGCACCATTTGATTCCTTCCCTGCAGCTCCAGTACTTCTAAAATTCTTACTGAGTGCCGTCATTGGTTACCTCTCTACTTTTTTGCTTTGTTCAGCGAGACATTTTCGCAGCTTAAATTGGTATGAAAGATTCAACAAGCTCCAGAACGTGCCCACACAAGGTTTAGAAGGGCAGTACAAGTACCCCACTGGCTCCACTGAGCAGCTCCATCAGCAAACTCCATGTGGTGAAATTACACCTCGAATTTCTGTGTGACTGGAAACAATTGGAGCAGCCTAAGAGGGAAAAGCACACGTGGGCCAGTGACTACCAGGGAGGGAGGGAGGGCAGGGGCAACCACTCCCAGCAGCTCTGCACCAGGAATCCCTTTCCACTGCTCAGGGATGGCCCTGTCAGCTCTGTTCACATTCCTGCTATTGAATTTTAAGTCAGCCAGAAGATTTCGCAAATTCTGCTTTCCAAGCAAAGAGCCTGCACTGAGTGAGACACCTGAGCTCATTTAAATGCTCCTGCAGTCTTAATTGACCAGAGGCAGTCAATAGTGGCAAACAGCAGCTGCATTATACTTGTTTGGAATGCCCTGAAGCAGATGATTACAGATAGGAAAAAAGAAAAGGCTCCTACTTAGAGAAGTGCTCCCAGGAACTACAATATCCTGACAGGAAAAGAAAGGGAAGATGCTAAAAAAAAAAGGCAATTAAAAAAAAAAAAAAAAAAAAAAAAACAACAACCAAAAACCATAAGTTAAGTAAATAATAATGCTAAATAGTATTTGCAAAATTTGTCTAAGTCCTTCTATTGTAATACTAACACCAGCTGTATATGCCTGAGGGATAGTTTAGGTACATGCTGCATGTTCTCAAGTTGTTAGCATACAGTAAATTTTGTTATATATACACACACACATAGAGCAAGGCATGGAAGAATGTCAGAAACCAATTTGTAAATCATAATATGGGACAATGTATTTCAGATTGAGATGTACTTTTTTTAATCATATGGAGTAAAAATATTTGAAGTAGCCACTTGTTCCTCACCAAATAAATTTTTTTCTGTTTTAGGAAAAAAAAAAAAAGTCAACTTACTTTTGCTTCCTGAGGTATAAACGTCTGTACCTTAACATCAGCACATACCTTCAGGTGATCCAGGTGGAGGAGGTATGATGGTTTTGGTTTATCTTACAAGTCACAGCTTTGACAACATAATGAATCTATAAATTCCCTCAAACTACTGTACAAGAAAAGCCTGCAGCCCTGAAACACACCGGTCTGCATAATGGACTCACAATTCTGGAAGAACAGAGTCAGGATTTTCTATCTTTCTGCCCAATGGTTTCTCCTGCAAAATTTGAGCAGGTACACACAGTTGATCATTCTGCCCATCTACATCCCGTTCTCCAAAAGACATATTGGTGGGTCATGCTACTAAGCTGGAACATGCCCTTTGCAGTAGAGGCCTGCACTGATTTGACATTCCTTTTTACACATGTATTTTAAAATCAATATACATGATATAGCAGAGCTGCAGGGAAAGAAGAGTTTCATTTGGTTTCTTCAACCAGTCTGGTCAGTGAGGATCAGCATAGACGAAGCAGGAATGTTTCAAAAGCTACTAAGTATTTAAAAAAAAAAAAAAAAACCAAAAAAAAACAAAAAAACCCTGATGTTTACAATGGACTTTGTATCTCCACTCCTTCTCCAGTCTAAGGAAAGTGAAAAAAACCATTTTCTTCAAAGTCAGGACAGAACAGTGGATGCAATATCTTATCATGGACTATACATAACGTGGTCTTTAGAAATTATTTCAACATTCTTTTTTCCCTTACCAAAATAAAAGCATCTCTAAAGAATCATGATGGGACTTCATTAGATAGGTACTTATCAACTGCAGCTTAGAAATTAAGTAGTTGATTAATTTTTTTTAATGAGCTATTGTTCCCCAACATTTTCAACCAGCTTAAAGAAAATACAGTAGAACCTCACTGTTTTGCACTTCTGATTGGAAGATTAAGTGTGCATGATTTCCTGTGACTATTTTGAACATTCAAGCTTTAAGAGTTAAGCCAGGTGATGCAGTTCAGCATGTTGGTTCACATCAGTGGAGTGCTACAATTCAGTATTATTTCCTATCCTAGAAGTGTACAATTCTTTAATAGAAAAGGAGTCAAAATGAGGTAGCACTGCCACTCTCTTTGCTGGAATGTGGACAGGTCCTGGCCTAATTTTAAATGGTGGCTTAGCAAGATTCTACTGTAATCTATACAAAATGTATAAAACATGAACCTTCCCCAGAATAAGGCCACTAATTTTGCCATTGGCAATAGGCAGTGAGAAACAGCAGGTAAAAAAACCTCACTTCATTACAGAGGTGTTTTTGAGGCAAAAAACTGTGGGAAGAAGTATAAAGCCATCTCATCCCCCGCTCTTTGTTTTCCAGTATATCTCTGCTTCCTGTATGAATTACTCTGTGGGGAGAAATTTCAGTCTATTTTCTTAGCTGGGAGTCTAAGCAAGTCCATGCTCCATTTGAAGGTGGGGACAGCACTGTGAAACAGCAGGATTATGAGTTTCCCATGAGTCATGGTCATGACAGTCTGATGTCCAGATGCCCAGATTCGGTACCAGGGCCCATAAAAAGGATCTGAGATGGCTGGGCACAACATGTTGTTCAAATTCACTTCTGTAACCTGAGGAAGCAACAATAAATTTATCAATTAACAATATTTTTATCTTGCATTGATTCACCTAAAAACAGTGAAAATTTAGATAATTACCATAATAAAAATGTTCAGGTGACACACATTTGCTCAACACAAGTAGGGCAGCTTTCAGAAAAAAAGTAGATCTAAATTCCATTGTGTATTTAATAAATGGATTTATGCAGGTACATAACCAATCTATGCACTATTTTACCAGTACTTGCAAGATATAAGATACAAATGCTTGTTAGAACATGCAATTTGCATACAAGCAGCCTTATCAAAAATTTGCATGCAAGTAGTCTTATGCATGTAGACCTGGACACTCAAACTACTCAGTGTTTTTACTCTGAAAGTACTTGCAGACTACCCATTTATTAACCTGGGTTTACTTACCAATCCCAGGATCTGCAAGATGCTAAAATGATAGACAAACATAAACCCCGTGGATAAAAGAGCCCACCAGAAATTGCAGAGCGGTTCAGGGGTGTAGATACCTTGAAAAGAAAGGAATACATTAATGTTCAGCTGCACTGCTGTGCCCATCACACTCTCAATGAAAAATCCTCCCTCTCCTGGATGTCAGGACATCTGGTTTGAGCTGATAACCTCCTCAATATCATTAAAGTAATTAATATTTGAGAGCTTTATTTCTTACCTGAAGCAACCTGATCAGCTCCTCCTCCTTGTCCAGCAGTGAAATGTACAATATGTTACTAAATCTATTTTTCACCAATATCAATGATATTTACTTCATTCTTCCTTCTATCACAGAAGTAATAATGCAATATTGGTGTACAATGAATCTTCCAAAAATCAGGTTATCTATACTTAAACCTGCTTCTTGCAGGGATTATAATTTCAGCATGCACAGAACTGACTTAGGCAGCAGCAGATCCTGCACAGCCTTTATTAGAGCACAGCTTAATTGTAATTTCCTAATTTTATGGTTGTTTAACAACTATTGAAAAGGAACTTGTACTAATAATGCCAAGGAACAGAAAAGCTGTATCAGGTGGTCAATCCATTAATGACAGACTTATGCTTTTAAATGAAAGCTGCTGTGGAGATATTTTCATCTATACACTACAAACAGTTTTATAATCAGTAGCTATCACAGATACTGTAAAATACTTTTTTCCCTTCAAATGAAGTAGCAGATATATTATTCCAACCTTTTTCTACCCTCTCAAAACCAGGCTTTACTGACAAAACACAATGTTCCCCGATCTAGAATGTACCAAGGAAATCAGATTTAATAGAAGTACTCATAGATACAAGATTATTTTGGGAATTAAATATTCAAATTTCATATGGTAAGAAGAAAACCAGTTTACAGTGTTCACTAGACTCTTACTAGCAGACATGAAAATTGCACTGTAAGATATGTGGAAAAATACTACTTTCCTTATGACTTTCCTTACGCATCTTTCCATAAGGAAAGATGCACGATGTCATGCTGTTTGGCTGCTGTAAGAGTTTCAGAGGATTATAAAAATATACTGGCATTTTTTATCTGCCTTTATCTGCTCTCTGATCCATTAGATATTATTAAATACTGAAACATGTATCCAGTACTCAAAGGACAGCTTAGAGCACAGAGTGCAATATTGATACTGGCCTTGGCTAGCCAGCACACTCAGTAATTACCAGGCAGTAATGAAAGACTTCAGCATACAGTATACAAGGCTAATGGGAACTTAAATAACTCCACATGCAGAGCAGCTACCACAGCACCCACCAGACCAGAGCTGCTATGAAAATGCCTGTGTATGGCATCCTGTAGAGATAAATACATGTAACTGCTGTGACCACATAACTGTTTAATGCTGCATCCCAGCTCAGGTTTAAGGTCTCTAGAGCAATGCTTCCTCAAGCTCTGTGACCCTTTCAAAATTATTTTCTGTACAGTTTCCTTCTGTAATTTGTACCCATCATGCCAGTTCAAATTGATTTTGCAGTAGCTACCTGAAATAAGTTCAATTCAATAGCATTTTGTGAGTACTACAGACTCAAAATCACAGACACGTTGCTGTCTAAAACTGCACATCTATGCAGTGCCCACTGCCAAGAACACAAGTGCTGTGCTGCTGCCTGCACAGGGTAAGACTGTGTGTGTGTGTGTGTGAGTGCCAGCAGCACACCTGCACCCCACACACCCCTCCAGGTTCTAACAAGGAGCCAGCAGCAGTGGCATCACCCCAGGTACCTCTGCACACCGTGGGTCAGGGAGTAGGCTGGGACTTGGGGAGCCCGTGATACACTTGGGCACAGGAGCTACTTGGAAAGCACAGGGCAGCTTGTAAGGTTTCTTATGCAGTGGGAGGGTGAAGGCCAGAAGTGTCTGAACAGGAAGTAGAACCAAAGGTAAAAGAACTCTACAGGAATCACTTTGAGTTCTGCAGGTACAGGGAAAAAAATCCCAGCAGTAATTCTTGGGATGCACTTGTCAAGTGTGAGCTAAGAGCTGGCATCCTATTTAGAAAACAGTGCAGAAGTCTTGACTTAGACAGCAATGATATTCATTAAACTCCATGGCCTGAAAACATCAGATAGGTGACACCACCTTGAATATGGTTTTTCATTACAGAGAGAAGAGGAGGAGGAGGAATGAGCCTTGGTGTCAGAGTGCAGGAGATCATGGCTCTATTTTTGGCTGCACCAACTTTAGGTGACCTGGTCATGCTTTAGAGAAACTCTTTAGAGAAACTCTTTGTACTCCCTCCTCTGCTGTAAAGAAAACACTGCTTGACTTGCAAAATTTATTTATATTGTCCTTGCAGTTTTAGGTGCGTGTTTAACCTAGATACAAAACACAACATGAAATTTAAATAAGGTATCAAAGCAGCTCCCGGGAACTGGCTGAGCAGTGCTAAACCAAATTAGGTTTCTGTTGGCAGCTGCCTGTGTTATTTCAAAAGTATTTGACAAAGCCTAGTGAGAGTCTAAAGGGGTAAGCACCCAGGAAAGCTAAAATACACACACCTCCATTTCCAGGTGACTTACAGGGCAGGTAGGGTATAAATACTAATACAGGCAAGTGACCCCAACTACAAAACGAGACTGGAGGGAGACAACAGTCATTAAAAGACCAAGGAAATTGCACAAGATGACAACACAGATCCATGGCACAATTTGGCTTTGAACCCAGGCTTCTCATGTCCAGCTTCAGTCTAATCAGGGAATGGCATTTCAAAGGTCCTTTAGCAGAGCTGTTCAGGTTCCCCCAGCAAGGAATTTCCCTCTGCTACATCCTTGCTCTGTTGCAAAATTTTAAAAAAATACATCAGCAACTTTTGCTCTCTACAGATTTTTGGTCTTGCTTCCTACTAAAAATATCCCTCCTTATTAGACTTTGCAATCCTGAAAATAATGGTGTGATTTTCAGCAGTAGCACTATTTGGACATCAAAGGACAAAAAGGAAACACTGACCTCCACACAAAAACATTTTGGAGCACTCTAGATTCCACAGTGTGCTTTGTGAAACTAATTTTAAATTCATACCTGGGATATTTTCTGTACATTTCTCATTATATAAATACCCACTATAGATTTTATTACTCTACAGCCCTGCTATTCAGTGGATTGCTATTTAATGGACCCGTGTGGTCTATTTTCCATAGTACAGTCTGTTAAAAGAAAAACACAAACAGGAAAATTGAGAGCCAGCTGAGTGGCTGTCTGAAGGGCCTGTGTTGGCTTTGGCAAAAGCTACTTGCTGCTTGCATAGGAAATCAATTTCAGTAGGTGGGAGCAGAGAGTTTCACTCTCTATTTATGAAGGATCATGGGCAGTTCTTATACATTAAGCACTTACAGAAATTTAGTCCAAGTGCCAGTCTGGCACTGATCTCATTCTCAAAAACACTCACTCCCTAGACAGCTGAGACCATTCCAAGCTGGGGCCATCTAGGTAGGCTGCATGTTTGCTCCTGCATTGGAAGAGCATGGCAGGGGATACCTCAGTTTAAATTGCACTTCATTACTTCAATAGCATTGATACAAAGGATTCCATATAGACTGAAGAGTTTGGGGTTCTTCAACTGCTTCTAAACAAGACTTTGTTGACATTGAATATGCCAAGTTGATAATTTTGCAATCTAGGAAATGGAAGCATGGGTTTAAAGAACTAAGGATCAACAAAGATATGCCATTTTTTAATACTGTTCTCTCCCTGCAATGTGCTAGGTCAAATGTTTTTATGAACTATTTTTATTTCAAATTCTCAATACACAGGCTTCTGAAAATTTGAACACAACTTAGTAGAAAGCAATACTCCTTTTGTATTTCTGTGAAAACATAATGCAGAACAAAATTACTCCTCTGTTTGAATTACAGAATTAGAATCTAAATATAGTACAAATTTTTAATTTAGTAGGGTTTAAAATAATCTCTTTAATGTCTTGCTTTCATTCCCACTACATCTGATAGAGCTTTATGAGTTTTCCAGTGCTGCACACTCTCAGTCATCTTACAATTATAAGCAGACCTGTTTAATCCAAAACTCAGAGCAACTATTACAATTATTTCATTTTCAAGCTTACAAAAATATGTGGGCAAATTTATTTTCCTTTTATTTCCCTTGATCAGAGGGTTAATTCCAGTTGCATGCCTATTGAGCTAGCCTAGAGATAAAACTTCCTTTCCAGGGGAAAACAGGAAAAAAAATGTTTTCAAGAGGATGATCCTGAAATCCATGTTTCCCCTACAGCTGTTCTGACTCCATGTGTAGGTTTCAAACTAGTACCTTATGCCAGGAGGTTTCTATTTCCCCTCAGTGCCAGCTACTCTCATCAGAACCAGCTCTGACAGAGCTCTTACACTACCTGCTTCTCTCAGGAATCATTTTTTATATTCCATAAAGCAGCAGCAATAGCTCTTCTTCCACCTTCATATAGTAGCAGTTCTTCCACATACTGGCACCTGCCCTTCTAAATTTCTCCATCTCCTGGAGAGATATTTCATTTTTCAAACTAACTGTAACTGCCCAGTGCATAAAGCTCAGAGGGTCACAGGCCAGGGACAAATCCCCTCATCTTCCTCTTCATCTCTCTTAAATCATCAAACAAGATTATCCTCGAATATTCAAGCTACAAGAGAGGCTGCAGCCTGAGCCTGCAGCCAGAGTAACAGCACAAAGAGCTACCCTGCTGCTCAAGGTGCCACGGCACAAGCACAGCTCAACAGCAAACCACACATTTATGTCTAATACAGGGCATTCAGCAGGTAGAGAAATCTGGAATAGTACATGGAATTGCTAGAAGCAGAGTAGGGAAATAACATGCAAGAGTCGATAGTTCTCTGAGTAATTTGGTTAAATTACTGAAGTAAGAGTAAACTCTTACAAAAGAGCTGCATCACACATTATCAAGTATTTCAATTAATAACGAGATGGACTAGATTTATGACTGTATATCTAAATATGAAGTGATATTTCTCCTGGATTACTACTAAAGGTATATAATAAAGCCTGCTTGATAACTCCTTTTAAAAGGTAAGGAAAGAATTAGCTAAAGGCAGGGAAGTGTCACAAAGTGGGAAAGTGGCTGACATAGGGTGCAACAGCTAAAAAGAGGTCTTTAAATTTGGTCCTAACAGCCAATGGAAAACACAAGTTTAGTGTTTTATTTGCACTTTCCTAATTTACAACCAAAGGAAAAATGATCCTTTCATCTGTACTTGGTATCTGTGTGCTGCATCTTCCAGCAAGCCCAGGCTGTCCTGAGGTCAGGAGCGCTGCCCTGCTCTGCGGGAGCTGCTGGCTGCTCCTGCCCGCCGGCTGAGCACAGCAGAGGCATCCTCCGCGAGAAGGGAGAAAAGGAAAAGGAAATCGACAGCTTCAACTGCCTGTGTGACAATGCCACAGAGCTCCTCTTCTGATGCCACCTCGGAAGACAGATCACAAAAAAATGAGCTTTGGGACTTGAGTCGGACACTGGCTCTTCATTGCTTAGAAAGATACAGCACTTGCCTAAGGAGCAAATTCTGCTTCTATTCCCAGCAAACAACTCATTTATTTAGCGGCAAATCGGCTCCTAAGACACACGGGGCAGCGCACAGAGCTGCCCGGCCCTCGCAAGGCCATCCCCGGCCAGCCCGGCCCACGGAGTGCACTTCCTGCGGCCCCGCGCGGGCCGGGCACAGCCCCGCCCGGCCACTGCCCCGCCTGCCGCCGGCCTGGCCACTGCCCCGCCCGGCCGCAGCCCCGCCCGGCCACTGCCCCGCCCGGCCGCCGGCCTGGCCACAGCCCCGCCCGGCCACTGCCCCGCCCGCCGCCCGCCCGGCCGCAGCCCCGCCCGGCCGCAGCCCCGCCCGGCCACTGCCCCGCCTGCCGGCCGCGCTGCGCAGCGCACCCCGCCGGCACCAGCGCCGCGCCGAGCGCCGGCGCCGCCCGCGTGACAGAGCTGCAGGACAGAGCTGCAGGACAGAGCTGCAGGACAGAGCTGCAGGACAGAGCTGCAGGACAGAGCTGCCCCCGACAGACCCGCCCGCGGCTGCAGGACAGAGCTGCCCGACGGAGCCGCCCGACGGACGCTCAGCATCGCTCCCTGCAGCCACAGAATCCCAAACATCTCAACGCCACCAGCCTCTTCTACCTACTGGAGTTACTAACTCAAATAAATAACACTGGGGATATCAAAACACAGGGCAGGTTATCTCCTGAGCTCTAGGGAGCTGCTACAAATTCACTCTTATTTCAATCTGCTGTGGAATAATGTAATTTAGAATATTGTTTGATCACTGCACTAAGGAAATAACAATTCTGCCTTGATTAACTTTCAGTCTGATTTGATGTTCTGAAATAAGGTGCACACCTGATCTTGTCAAATCCATTGGAAAACCTGACCAAAACAAGCTTAAGACAGTCAGAAACAGACTCATCATGATCAGTCTCTAAACCTGATGTAGTGCAAACTAGACTTTTTTTCATTATCTGAAGAATACACAGTTTAAGAACTTAGATGTTCTTGACCCCACTGAAGGTCTCTGAGAGTCTCACTTCTTAAGGACAAGAGAAAACAGTGACCTGCAAGGTTTGGTTCAACTGCTCCAGCAGTTTCTGGGATGCTGTGTCCTATGCATCTGCTATGTCAGACACATACTGCAGTTTTGGGAGGCAGGTGACACAAGGTGAGATTTATCCAGGAAAATAAAAGTGCCAACTGCAGATACACTTTATGTGAGAACTGACTTGAGGTAGGAATCTTGTTTGCTGGCTTGTTACATCCACACTACATCTATTTTGCATGAGAGCCTCTTAGTGCTGCCAAGAAAGATGAGCCATGGTGTAAAAGCATTTCATTTGTCCAGCCTGGCAGGCATGCTATGTATACATGCATATATGCACTTAGAAAGAAAACATGTTAAGAAAGGGAAGTATGGAAATTTATATCCACTCAGTACAGAGAGGAGTAAGAGGGAGAGGAGTTTTTAATCCCCAGAAGGGATCCATGTCCTTGAGCTCCAGTGAGTTCACTGTGCAACACTGAAGCCTGAGTTCCAAGCACCTCTCATATCCATGTGCTGCTAACTGTGGTAAAGCCCCCACTCTTTACAGGGTCAGGAAGGACATGAAGGTTGCCAGCCTGCATCACTGTAAAAAGTAGCAGGAAAAGACAGAAAATAAGTTATTACAGCCCTTGCTTACTGTCACCCGTTTCCTTTCAAAGAGGAAAAACTCCAGTGGGCAGTTTGGATGTGTGTGCGTGGCTGGTGCAATACCTGATAAGGGTATTGTAAGCAAAGGGTACAGTTCCCTATAGCCTGAGCCTCAAATCCACTCTGCTTCAGGTGTTCTGCTCACCCTGTCTTTGAGAAATATTTGGATCCTATCAAGGTCACCAGTAATATAGGCAGTTTCCCAATAAAACTGAAGTAGTATATTTTTCCAAATACAATCCATTCCTTTTCATTTTTTTCAACTTTCAACCCTTCAATTACTTCTCTCCATCATAATCCACAGATTCACTGATGGAAATTTCTGTTTACAATACTGAAATCAAGCTGCATGCTGATCAATGTCAGCAATGAAAAAGCAATTTTCACAAGATACAGAACTCAGGACAAAGGCCTGTGTGACCTACTCATAAAGTACTTAAAGAGAGGCGCTAGTGAAATGACAAAATTAATATTAACAAATATTTTTAGGCTGCATCATTTTTCCACCAAAAGGGATCCATTAGGTCACCTGTGACAGGAGTTCATGGGTGTTTTGTTACAGCCAGTCAGGTGACGAGGAGCCAAGTGCATAAGAAATGGAGCAGTTATTAGTTAAACAGCCCAGAGCAATCTCAATTCACACGTTTAGCCAACAACGTTCTTTAAGCAATTTTACTGCCATCACGTGAACGTTAGATGGCAGCAAATACCTGTACATAAATACAGGGTAGGGGTTCAGAATACTGAGCCAGGGTGACAAGTGTCCAACAGCAAACCCTTCTAACTGCAAATCCAGTTCTTGTCAGTCCCAGATTCTGAAGAACCTCTACTTCAAAACAAGCAAAAAGCCAAACCAAACCACCAAACTATCAAAACAAAAAAGAACACATCAAGCATCACCCAAGGCCAAGCCTTTTTAAAGCTAAGGACTGTCTTAAAGTGACCTCAGATGGGAACTCCAAGGCCACCAAGTGTTATACTGACATACATCACAAGAGCTTTGTCACTACCTACCGTTCACTCCATGGCTGCTTACATTTTCTGTCCCCCGCTCCTCACCCTTCTCCTGCAAAGATTATGAGTTTGTGTAACTCCTACAACTACCCTGCACTTTGGCATTATTTGCCAGAATTTCAGGATATCAAGGGTGGATTAAAATTAAAACACGGCTGGCATATTTCCCTGATGAAAGAAAGAAACAGAATCATCTTTTGAAGTATCAGACTTCACTTTTCCTCTCAATCATTTTTCTTTATTTCACTCAGCAGGTCACAGTGCAATCAGGTCACTGCAACACAAAGGTTACAGTGAAAGAGGGTGAAGGATTCTAAGTGCCCAGTGGTATAAAACCCAATGGATTCAGCAGGATGGAAGAGCCTGACTGCATCCCATTGCTTGACATCACATCCTCAGGGCTTTCATTGAAGGCTACTGAACGTGTGGATCGCAAATGATTGTATTTTATTTCCTGGATGGAACAATCCAGCTCTGCTAGGAAATGCAGCTAGAGACATGGCAGCACTAGAGGGGTGCAGAGCACCACACCAGCTGAATGTACAGTCATTCCCTTTGAGGATCCACAACTGGAAAAATCACTGGCCAGGGAAACAATTTAGGATTCCCAGACTTACTGAACTGTTGTGGCAGAAGTGAATGCAAGACAGCAACATTGTTAGAAGGGATAACAAGCAATCTAGTTCATTTCAGTGATATGTGTCACTACATTCCACTGGAGCTACAGAATTTCTGGGATTTATCTAACTAGACAACTAATTTTTTTTTTTGGCTCATTTTGAGTTCCAGTACTTCTCAAGAGACATCCAAGAAGGTAAAAATCTTAAAAATACATCCCACTAACAACTGAGAATAATGCAAGATGGCAGAGATCTGCTCAAGGAGACAATGCACATTGTGCAAATACATTCTAAATATCCCTTTAGGCAAAAGACCATTTTAACAATTTTTTGTTTAGTGCCTGACACAACTCATTACCTGGGTTAAAAGCTCCAACATTAGAACACTAGAACATCAGGAACTATTAATTAAAAACAGAGAAAATTGGTTTACAAAGTGTTTTCATTCCATAGGACCAGTTCAATCCATAGGGAGTAAACTGCCTACCTACCTCCTTTGTGCAGCAGATAGATGGGCACAACATAGAGCATCACATGCTGGATGTAATAAATCTCTGTTTCAAATGGAAGCTGTGGAATAAGGAAAATATTTGTAAGTATTTTTCATCACTAACAACCAAGTTCCAAGGAATAATTCTCTTTCTAACCCATGGCAATGCCTACAGTTATTTTATCACCTATGTATAATAACAGACATTAATGGTTAGTGCCTTGAAAGTGCAGCTAACTGTACCCATTCCATCCCCCTTAACATAAACACTGCACTTCCAGTAGGTAATTCCCAAAATTAGCCATAAGCACAACAAAGGAGTAACATAAGGTTGCTCTTTCCCTTTCTTTGCTAGCATGAATTACCAATAACAATGCAAACCACTCAAATAATTAAATCAGAAATTACGCACACCCCCACAGAGTAGAAGTCTTTTTAGAAAGAAAAGATGCTTGTCACCTTGTGAGAGAACTCCATAAATGAGGTCTTTATATATAAAAGTATATATATATACATATATAGACACACACAAATAATTACTGAGGAGGCCTGTGCAAAAAATCTAAATACCTGATTTATAGCAACCTGCATGCATGTACAGAATTGCTAAGCTTGAGCAAATATAAATTAAAGTAAAAAATGACCAGTCACTTCTTGGTTTTAAAGACAAGCTGCAGAATTACGTGTAAACAAATTACCAGTTAATAGTGAATCAGGTATTTCTCACCTGCTGCCAACTTTTGGGAAATTACAATTAGTCATTTGTGTGTTTATTTGAATTAGTGTAATTTCTCTTCTAAGAAGTCAGACACCTAAAATAATACTAAAAATAACTTCAGTCATAACTGTGTTTGAGCCTCCTAATCCAGACCCAACTATTTCTAGCTCTTTATCAGTTAGAAAAGGGGATGCACTGTATTTGAAAGTTAGTCCCATCTATAAGCTCCTTAGCTTATACTGTGCTCTATTACACTAAAGCAGCACATTTTAAACTGAACAGTAATAGAAAACACTCAAAAATTCAGAATTCAGCTTTTTACTGCATCCGACTTGCAGAGCTAAAAAGCCACACTGTTGCAGTATTTTTCTGAATTGAAAATGGGACAATGAAATCTCTTGGGAATAATGAAAAACCTTGATTCAAATGCAGACTCGTTCTGTCATTTTCCAGCCAGAAGAATTCAGACACGGGACCTACCACTGTGGCTTGTGTGTTGGGAAGTAGGGAGTGGGGAGAAAAGCCTTCCTTTTCTATGACTCTTCTGAGACACTGAGTCACAGCCTTGAAACTGAAACATTACAGAAATTTCTACATCAACAGAAGAGAGGTTGAAAGAGAGTTTGATTTTCTTCCTAACCAGTAGTCAAACAGTTGGTAAATAACATAGTGATCTTTTAAATTCAACTAACAATTCTTATAGCCTATTTTGAATGTAGAAGATACTAAAGACTCTAGAAGATTCTAAAACCAACCACTGGGTTATGCTAGTCCTGGCATTCCCCCACTGGACACTGTGTGTGTCCTGATGGCAACCTCCGAGGTGGTGAGCCAGCTCCTGTAGGGGCTAAGCTAAACCAACCCTCCCGTACAATCTGTTGGGTTATTTCATTCCAAGTATTCTGTATCAAAACAAACACAAACCAGGTAACTAAGCAAAAGCAAAAACTTCATGAAAGTTGTGAGGTTTCCTAAATCTGAACCTTTTCTACTGTCCTTCATTGAACAAGACAGAGAGCAAAGTGAGGTAATTAAAATTATTTGGGATGGGGCTAAAGCAGTGATCCTAAGTGGAGAAAAAGCTGCACCACTCCCACTTCAGAAACAATTGCTCCTGATATCAACAGCAGCACTCACTCCTGCCAAGGAGCATTCTCCATTTATCTGTGGTGTCAAAAGGGCTTCCACAGCCATGGAGTTGTGAGGATCTGTTACACAAACACTGTGCTGGGACACTCCTGAGAACAGAGTAACAGTTGTTATGCTGCAGTAGTGTTGACAGTATTTTTTTGTGTGTAAAACAAAACATCTTTTTCCCACTGTAAAAGACTGCTTGTTCTGAAGCCTGGCTGATTCTGCAAGTGCATTTCCTGCTATAGAGCTGCAGAGTTGCTGTACAGCCAAGTACTCAAGTTGTACAGCCAGGCTACAGCAAACACAAAAAAAAGTACAGTTAGTACTGAGCAACTAACTCACCTGCATCTTGTGCCTTGTCTATAAACAGTTTTGTCAATAAAAGACTCACTCAGCACAAGCACCTTTCACATGTGAGGAGAAACTGGAATGAAGGCAAGGCACAGGGGATCTCCTGTCAATCAAGGATTTAAAGAATCTCTTTGTGAAAACAAATAAGACTTCACTTTCTAACTTAAACCAGCTACTGCCCAAAGAGAACAGAGCTTTCCATGCCCTGAACTCAGCTTTAGAAAAATCTCTTCAAGGCAGCAGTAGAGTGGAGCCCAGATGTCAGATATTTTGAGTTCACCCCAAAAGAGTTTGGACATAATACTAACTTAGATTAAACACTCAGACACAGCAGGTGGTTTTCAGTGGGCTCACAGGCTGACACTTTGCTCTGGTTTCTGACAGTAGCACTCCACTCTCTGTTAATTATTTATACCCTGGCTCAAGCACTGCAGTGTTCAAGAGCACCTCCTCCATCATTCTCTACAAAGACTGCAGAGGAATAGAAGGCACTCAACTCTCAGATTCTGGCCTTTCCTGTAGGACATCTAGAACACAGCCCAATAAACACCAAAGTGTACTGTACCAGCCACTTTCTTGGACATTATCAGTAAATGACACACTAATACCATTTTAATGCACAGAGCATGTACAAGTGCCCAAATATGCACAAACTTTGGCTTTATCACCTACCAGCCACCCAAGCACAATCTATCAACAGCCCCCCACTGTTTCTGTTGTTTTCCCTTGTGCCAGTTAGATTAAGTCAGTTTAGAGACAACAATGTGCTGCCAAACCTATTCCATTCTGCTGTGCAGGCACAGCCATTACAGGCTAACTATTTAGTGCAGTGAATTATTACTCCAACAATCAACAACAATACAGCAGCCAGTGACTGGAGCATACACAGAATGCACTCAAAGTCCTGCTCAGAGTATGATTCTGCTCCTAACACAGATTTAGAATGTGGACTTCGCAGGCCAAATAGTTCTAAGAATAGAATATAGCAGCTTCTGGAAACATTAAAACTGCACCATCTCGGCCATGTGAGCTGACACCCATGTATCCAATACTTCTGGGACGTGTCCTGTTTTTTATTTTATCTATATCAACATCTTCAGGACATCAGCTGGCAAAAAATTCCCACTTTTAACCAGTGGAAAGACTTTTCTTTAAAATTTGATTAATGCAACATGAAAGCTCCAGCAAACCCAGTTACTTTCCAAACAGTTGTAGCCTTTGTGGCAGTTAAATTAATTCACATGCACAGTCAGGTTATCAGGACCTACACTGTGTGCTGTAGAATATAAATACAGAGTAAAAAGAAATATTTCTACTCCTGTCTGTCCTCTTATAACTTGCTGTCTCCCTTTTGGAAGCCTAACAAGCCAATTCCCTCAGCATCTTCTCCTTTATTTCGGAAAGGGTAAGAAGAACTCACAAAAGCACTGACTGCACCAAAAACAGTTTTATCATTATCCAATGCCTATCCCAAAGCACAGAATTTAATTCCATCAGCACATGGCAACCAATGTAGCTAATAACTGCAATATTTAGGTGCCAAACAAATACAAGTGGGTGCATCTGTTGCTTAAGTCTGTTAACTGTTGGTCTGTTAATCTCAACCTCATGCCAAGGCAGGAAAATATTTTCTTGGAAAGAACAGAATAGACTGACCTCACCTTTCAGGCTACATTTTTTGAACACCATCCCAGGTGCCTGTTATAGTCCAATAAGATTTTTAACTGCATTGTTTAGCATAGTCTGACTGAAAGATTAAAATAATAGAAGGTAGAAACTTTCTGCTGTAGTTTCAGTGACTATGTCAACTGTCCTTTTTCACTGGCAAGGGGGATATTTTAAAAGAATTTTGAAATTACTAAGGTTCTAAAAAACAACAACAAAAAATTGAGATACATTACAATAAAATGGAAACCATGAAACTATGCCAGAAGCTTCCACTTTAGGATAACTTAACAGTGAAGCATATTTACAAAAAGACATTTGTATTTCATTAAGTAATGTAATTGGTAGCAAAAACACATGACCCTAACAGACTGTGCTATGAAATGTAAGAGGTGTTCTGGAAATTACTTTGAACAAATTAGCACTTACAATCCAAATCCTGATACCCACTAAAACATCCATCATCTGCTGAAGCAATGATTGTCTCTCATTCTGAATGATTGAATCAAAAGTTTTTCACTTAGGTATTAAAAAAACAGAACAGTCAGCTTCGAAAAAATTGAGGTTTTGGGTTTTTTTTTTTTTTTTTTTTAATTCCTACTAGGTTTTAGGAGACATTTCCTGTTTCAGGACAATGTGGGTGTTAAAACCACAGTGAGAATTGTGGAGCAGAATGTGTGTCTGCCATGAGAGAGTCTGGATCAAGGCAGTGCTGTACAACATCACCCACATTATCCTGCGCCAGAAGAAACATGGAAAAGCGAAAAGCCTGGCAAGCAGCTGTTAGGCCAAAAATATCCTAAATTGTAATTATTCCAAAAATATTTACTCTTGGACAGTATCTTTTGGCTACTCTGTTCCAAATTATAGGAACAATTTTATAAGTAGTCTGTATCTTTCTTGTTTAATCACCACTGCCCTAATATGAATGAGTTCTGTGATAATGGCAGAGAAATACAAGCTAATGATTTATTAAATACTTCAACATTTTTTCCTTCATAAGTTACCCAGACCAATTTTGTCATGCCTAAGGTTATATATACTTAAAAATGAGATGGTTTTAAATACAAAATAAAAAGTTTTCCTTATCAGGAAAAGAACACTTGTTTTATTAATTTGTTGCCTCTTCAACAGTACCAAGTTTTAATAAAATGTAATTGCAAACTGCACATGAGCATTAAGTTTCTATTTCATCTTATTTAGACAGTCAAGACTTGCAAGTGGAGATCCACCAACAAAATCTGAAATGGATTCTGAAGCCCACAACCATTTTGTTAATAATATTAATTCACCCTCTATTATGGGCATAGTTTGCTTAAACATAAAGTACTCATATCCGTCTTAAAACAGACATTAAAATAGCTGCAACAACAAATTTTTGTAGATAAATCATATGAAAAAAAATAAAAGCATCTAGTCATATGAGCATATACACCTCCTCTACATATGCATGGATAACAGCTCTTGAAATAAGCCTCAAAAATACTTCATTTGACTCAAAATAGCTTTTTTTACCTTTAAATCTCAGGGGATTTAAGAATCTCACTAGAAACACCAACAGGCTAATTTTTTTTTGTCCAAGAGACCAAAGTTTTACAGCAGATTTGAAAACTTTTATAGGAAAAAAAAAATCTGCTGTGCCTAATCTTAGGGGAGAGGGAATGAAAGCCAACAATAACATTTGGCATTTTCCAGGCCTGAGGAATCTTACATTTACAGAGTTTGAAAAGCCTGAAACTGAATTTTGACCACAGGCCACAGGGTTAACCTGTGAAAGTCTCCTTCAAAGCCATCAAGTTTTCCCTCCATTAGTGGCTAGAATGGAGCTAACACTCAATACAGCAGTGCTGTCTTCTCATACCAAGTTAAAAACATCCAAAAATCCAAGATTGCTATTTTGGCTCCACTGTAGTGACCAGGAGTCTACAGCCTGGTAAAATGAACTTTAAAAGGCCAAGCAAAGCAAACATCTGACATCTCTCCAAAGATAATCTTTTAGAAATAAATAAAAAAGGAGGAGGAAAACCACATTACACTCACCAGGCGTGTATTAACAACAGGAAACAGCAATGCTAAGAGGGCCCCATTCAGCATATGCATCTGCAACCTTAGAAAAGAGATATTCTTTTCATCCATGGAAATAAAATGCAATAATAATATTTTCATGTTTTTTATGTAGTATCTCTTCAGTAAAAGATAGCAAGACACTTAAAAAATTGTTTAGGCTTGAATTTTAATTAAGTCACTATTACATGCAATAAAACTGGACTAAATCCTATCTTTAAATACATACTTAAAGAATTTCCTAAAGTAGGACTGCTTTCTGTAATGAGCTTTGGGTTCCTAGAAAGCCTGGGCTGCCCATAATCCTGTTCATGATGCAAGCTGCTAAATAGCTGGAATTCTGCTGTTCATTTGTCTTCCAGAGCTTAATATAGCATCTTTGATAAAGGGTTTTACTCCTCTTTAATGCTGTGCATGAACAGCTTCAAAGTAAAGCTTTAAGAATTTGAAAGAATTCCCTTAAATAAAATAATTACATTTATCAAAATGCAACAGCAAGTCCTAAGCAAAGCACAAGGCAGGAAAGTAGTATTATACACTGTAATTTGTATAGCTTTCAGCCATCTTACTGTTGAAACACAGGAACAGAAAATTGGTATCAGAACTGCTTCAGTCTATTTTACATTATACACAAAGTAAAGAATAAACTGTCTCCCACCACTGTCTGTCAAACTCCTAGGGATTTAAAAGTAACTTGAGGGAGGAAAAGGTACTACAATTTTAAAACAGATTTTCAAATATAATTTATATGCTGTCAGGGTGTTAGAAAATAGATATACCCATTCTGAAAAACAACTAATATTGTGGCCTCTGCTCTATAACTTGTCTTTAGGAAAGATTTCCTGAACAGCAGACATATTCTCACCCTCTCCAAGAGAGATGCTAGTAGAGTATTTGTTCAGCATAATCCCTGCAGAAATAAGGAACAGCAGGGAAAAGCTGCAGAAAGACTGTCTAAGGCATTCCCCCAGCATCATTTTTGCCCAGACTAAGACAAGGAGGAGCAGAGTTTAATGCCACGGTGGCAGCTACAGCCAAGGACCACTGCCTGGGAAGTCCCTGACCCTCCCCTCAACACACTGGCTGCCCCACTCAGCTCTGCTGCTGCAGAAGTTACCTACAACATGCAGTATTTTAGAGAAGACTGCACAGATCTGAGAAATACCCAACGAAGCCAGAGAGAATTTGCTTAGCCTATTTAACTTTCCCTATCCACAATTTTGAAATCAGACCCAGACTGCCTGCATGGCTTCCAGCAAGGCCCAGTTACTAATTTCTACTGAGGATGGTAAAACGGTTCAAGGCCCATGACACAAATTATAGTAGCTCATACCATAATCTGCATTAATCCACTGTTACTGAGCTAATTCCTGTTCATCAGCGAGGCCAAACCCACCAACACATAAGAAGCAAGGATAAGGGGCCCAACACCCTGATTTAAGCCCTGACCCTTCTCAAAGTGTCATTTTTCCATCTAACCAATACACCTTTCCAACTTGATATTTCTATTGCCCTTAGTATTTTATAAATTAAGCAGTGATTAACTTCTAAAATACATTGTACAAGTAGACAGAAATACAGTAAGGAAGAGGTAATACCTGAAGAGAATCATTGCAGTCCGACATGGGGGACAGGCAAGAAGAAAAATCTGAAATGTTAGAAACAAATTTAAATTAATGACAGTGACCTCTTTTAGAATCCATTTTCTAAATCTTTCCTACTCAGTTGTGTATATCATAAATAATTTCTTGCCAGAAGACTTGTTTTACAGCAGAGCTGGAAAAGACTTAAAGTCTTTAACAAATCAAAAGGTCTCCCACTGCCTACATGTAAAAAGATTAAAGCAGTATGAGCAGCACTGAGGGTTTAGCTTCTGCCAGTGCCTGCAAAACCAGTCAAATTCTAGCCAATTATTACTGGCATTATAAAAGGTCTCTCAAGAACCAGATTACTGTATCACCAATCTTCTGCAGCAGCTCCCTCAATGATGGTGAGGTCCTTGCTGTGCTAAATATCAGCACTTACATCATCATCACTGTCCTTCCCTTCACCAGTGTCAAAACCTCATACAGTAACTTTAAAAACTTCATATTAGCAAGTCTTGCTCTAGATACGAGGCAATTACTACATAAATGTTCAGTAATAAAAATTCTTTTTTTTTTTAATGTTGTCCACTACTGCAAAGAAGAAACTCTGGTTTACTGTTCAGTATTTCAGCAAAATATGGATCACAGCTTTTACTGCTGTTCCTAAAATAAAGTCACAATACCTTATTTCACTGACAACCAACAAAACAAATTATCACTGAAGCGAGTGAGAACATTTGGAGAGTATGCCTGCTTTGTGATGTCAGATTGGACAATTCACCAAATGTGTTTCTTTGAAGCATTGCAGAGTTAGGAAGAGGCCTCCAATGGATACTGAAATTAATCAATACCAGACCATGTACTTTGCAGCAATAGAAGAAATGTTGAAATCTGGATCATCCTACTGAGCCCTTTCATATGCAAGGGGCTTCCTGTCATTACTACACAAATAAATGTACAAATTCCAAATATTTTATTTCCAGGTCAAGTTCTTAATATACGTATACTTAATATGTTCAAGATTCAACAAGAGCTTAGAACACAACACACACTCAAACTGTTTTTCCCAAGTCATACAACACTAATAAAGTCACAGTAAGAGAAGCAGCAATTAAATTTAATGGAATCACCATTACATTACATATTTAATGTACCTCAAGACATTTTCTTAGTGAATGCTGCTAAAATCCAATCAGTTTCTCTGAAGTCTTGCATTTAAATAACAAGCTATTTCAACTCATTAGGGCAGGTTAAGGAGGAAGAGAACATAACAGGTGCATGATTAGAATCACTAATGGATGTTTTCCTGTGCTAAGGGAAACAAAGAAGAAAAAAGTACATGCCAGAAAAATCTTATGAGAGCTCTGTATATCACCTTGCATGCAAGACCCATACAGTTTCTGGGAAGTGTCTAACACTTATTATGCTTCATTATTCCACTGTTGCATATTTTGGAATAAACTTTGCTTACTAACTAAAGTTCCTTGAATTATGGACTTTGTTTTCCCTTCTTTGGAGACCATAAATACCTTGTACAGCTCTCCTGTGACCAGTATTTTCTCACATGCGACCTGCATGCAGAGTCAAACTTTTTAAACACTTCATGCTGTATGTTAGGAAATGGAGGTATGATATCCAGAGACTCACCGGTTCATCTAGAGTTTGAAATTTAACTATTTTATCATTTCCTTAAATTCAGAAATTTGACAGGAGATATATGTTACTGTTGAAGCATGGTTAATACTTCCATGAAACAAATTCTGCTCTTCCAAGGGAGAATTCCATTTCTTTTTATCTCCTACATCTTTAAAAAATAAATTAAAAAAAAAAAAAAAAAACAACAACCCCAACCCTATAAATTGATCTTTTTCTCTGTATGCACAAAATAAATAAACTATAATGTCTTAATGATATTATTATGATATTCTAACACACTGCAGAATACTCTAACTACTACATGGTAGAGCAGAAGCTACATTTTGAGTCTGAGTACTGTCTGAATCCCAGCACTGAGGACTAAAACAGCTCACATTTAGAAGGGATGGCAGTGTTACAAGGACTGAGATGGACATAACAATTTAAATCACTTCACTACCATGGAGACAGGCAAAGAAGAGAACACCATTCACAGCTGATTTTTTTTATTTCAAGTCTATTGAAAGAAACAGTTTCAGAACCTCATGAGAGGAAAACCAAATATTTAACACTTTTAAGTATGAAAATCTCTCTGTTAAAGGGATCTTTCAGAAAATAAGCCTGACTTCCAATTTTCATGACAGCAGAAAAATCATAACCAGATTTTTTTTTTGCTAAAATTTAGGATCATGGAAGAGATTTTCAAATGCTTCAGCTTTAGCAGCTTAATATCAATATTTTCTCTCTACATATGTAGATACTTGCCATGATAAACAAATCTCAACTTATTAAAGGGAAATTTTCAAGGACACGTCTGTATCTGATTTTCAAAGATCTGTATAAAAAGTGTCATTACTCAGCTCAGAGTATCAGCAGTCTTAAATACACAGTTCACAGCAGACAAGCTCATAAGCTCCAACACAAGTGTTCCCACACTGATCCCATAATCCTACTACTTTTCACTGTCATATTGGAAATCCAATCCTTTGCCTTGCAGGAGGGAACAGTTCTGCTCCACAAACCAAAGGATCCTGAGTTAAATCAGCAGCAGGGCTGTGCAGAGCTCCCAGCCTCTGTTCTCCTGCAGAACTCCTGAGTTTTGAGGCACTGAGGCTCTCAGAGTCCCCAGCTCAGCTGGCACTGCAGAGCTCCAGCAGACACAGGAATGTGTATGGTACACCACAATGAAGGGGCTCTCCTTGCCCAAGGCAGAATAAGTCAACTTTCAATTTAGAAGAAACACTAGGAAACAACTTCAATATCCCCTCTTCTTCTGTCACCTTACAAATGAAAGAAGAACAAAAGAATTAGCCCAAAATATACAAAATTAGCTATTTTAGATGGGAAAAATTAACTATAAAATATACATTGCCTGATAGGCTGGATTATGAGATTAGTTCTGACCGCTGCCTTTCCCTTCCACTGTTCAAAAAAACAGTTTAAAACATCTTCCACACAGGGATTAATATCTGTAAAAGACTGCAGGCTAATGGGTGCAAGAGAAAGAGGAAGTACAAAATCATGTGTGGCACTGAAGAAATGCAGAGATAAGAAGTCCTAGATGGGGACAATACTGAGAGCCAGGATAGCTGAAGAAGCAGAAGCACAGGACCAGAAGATTCCACAACTGTTCTCAGGCAGTAAACTGCAGAGTACCTCATAACACTGGTTAATCCACAGAAGTGCACTTCAACCTTGAGGACTCAGATGAAAATGGAAAACCAGAAATTCTGTCACTGTACTTCACAACTGCTCTGCAAGACTGTTAAGTACAATTGTCCATCCCCTTGGGAAATGTTTCTGGCCTGAAGAACTGCATGGCCAGCACTGCCTTGCATAAGCCCAGAGAGAAAGGTCACACCACCCCACAGGATGGACCAGCAGGGCTGGAGAGTCTGGGGACCCCAGTGTCCAGCACAGCACTAATTAACTATTCCTTCCTTGAGACAGGAGCCTAGGGACACTGAACTCATGGCAGGTCTGAACTAATGCAGGACTGGGCTGCAAATCATTTCTGGCACTTCGAGCATTATATGTGCTGCAATTAGCCCATTAATTTGGAGATACTAGTGGGTTTGATTTTTTTTTTTTTTTAGATTAATATAGAAACAGTTTTATTCAAAAACCTATTTTACAGTTTGCATATCTGGACTTCAGCAATGGGTAAGTGCACCAGTTTAAAGAGATGGAAAAAAATGCACAAGCCATCAAACATAGCTGGTTTCTTATTTCACATTTAACTGTACTGCTAGATTGAAACCAGTATGAAAACAATTTTCTTATTCCACCATTGCAATTTTTTAATCCAACAGTCCCTCTACAATACATTTGTAGTCAGCTACAACCTACAGTAGCTAAAATCTACAGTTCTAGAATGCCTGAAAGCATTTTTCCCATGGATTATGAGCCATGACTTACCTAAAAACAGCTGATGAGAGGCCGTGAAACATGCTAGATTTATGTCTAGGAAAATTCTCAGAGGCTGACAAGGATATATGTAGATACACACACACACACACATATATATATATATATTATATATATATATATAATATATATAAACACACATATATATATATATATATATTATGTTACAGGTTCCAAAAGTCTTGAGACCATTTCCGTAAGTTTTGTCAGCTGCAAATTTTCATTTGCCTAATATTTCCTAGTTTCTTTGATGTCAGCATGCCATTAGTTGTAGTAATCAACATTTCAAAAATAAAAACTAGTAAAAATCTCAAGAGCTGTTCTCCAAAGATATACAGAATATTTTGCTCAAAAAGAGTTTAACAGCAATACTGTCTGAAGAAAAATACCTCTTCACATATATATTAATTGAATGCTATTGCCTCACTCCAGGCATTAAACAGGGAGAGCTCACTGATTTGTTTGTTTGGTCCTATGAGTCAGCTGCAGATCTGCTGTTCTTTTATTCCAGATCATTCCAAATCTCTACAAAATACTACATATAAGAGCTCCCCTCAAAAGTATTTTAATTTTGACACTAATTTTCAGTCAGTACACTGAGGCAGAGAGTACAGTCAAAACTTGTCATGAAAGGCTTTTCTTCTACCAGTCCTAGCCCTGCTGAGACAGAAACATGCAAAACAAAGATCATCTTGTTTGATCAAAAACCTAAAGAGATAAAAGACAATTCAAAAAGTATTGGAGAAGAGCAAGTCACACAATTCCAACCATTCCAGATGTTACATCACAGTAGCAGTTGTGGGACCAAGATCAACGGGAACACTTAGGGATGTCTGAGTAGTTGCTGGCAGAGGACAGCTGAGCACACTGCCCCTAAAACCCCTGCACCTGTAGCACATATTTCATTTACCTTTCAGGACAGCAGCTTGTCTGTCCCTGAGCAGCCTGATTTAATATCTCCTTGCAGCAGACTGGAAACACATTTCAAACATTCAGTTGTGATTACTTAATCAGATCATAAATTGATTGGTTTATTGTCCTATTTCAAAATAAAAACTCAAAGAGGTTATATTTTAATTCCTATTGGCAATATTCAGAGCAATGTGAAAAAAATCCATGAAAACTAGATTCATCCAAAACTGGAATGAATTTAAAACCAAAAGGAAAAAAAGTGATAGAGATAGGCTTTAATAAATCTGCATTGAAATAAATATTTTCACTCTGTTAGGTTGATCAAAGTACTCTCCAGAGCAGAAGAGATTAAAGGTATGTTTAAAAGGCTAAGATATAGTGAAGTACACTTACCTCAGGGTTATAAGTTTAAGTGTACTTTACTGAACTTGTGAAAATCATCCATTTTCCCTCACAATAAGGCAAGGAAGATCCAAGCAGATGGACAATTTAAGAGATGTAGAAGATTTTGTCAGTCAACTCTAAAATTTATTTTTAATTAAGTTCAAAGCAATCATTCTATCATTTATCAACTCCAGCATGCAGCTTTGAGTCAGCATTTCCTTCTGTACAAACTATCAAGTCAGGATAGAACAGCTATCACTTAAAAGTCATCACTTGCCTTGTAAAAGGGAATTTAAATAGAAAATAAAAATCATGTCTGTGGTTTGACAAGTTCAGACTGCTAAATCTGGAAAAAAATGAAAAGATACCAAAAGATGTTACATTCTGATTGCTAAATAGGAGCAAGTTGAATGTATTCAATATTTTAGCATAAAAATCACTGCTGCCTCACTGCAGCTGTCAGGTTCAGGGATTGTGTCCTATGTTAATCTAGTGTTAAGAATACTCATGATCCAAAGCAAAACTGCTGACAGAGCATTAAGAAATACTACAATAAAAGTAGTTTCTGTGTTACATAAACTGGACTCTGGAACACAACGAGCTGCCTGTCCCTGGTTCCACCCTCCAGCTTCCCAGTTCTACCCAGGGATGGAAGATGTGTAGCAAACTGAACAGCTTCCATCCTCTACAATCTAATGCATTGTAAATGATACATGTTCATTGGGACATTCTAGGTTAATCTCCCCTTCCACAGGCTTAGTTTGTTTAATCAGCAAACCCATATTCAACTTCTTCCTTTTAGAGTCTTAGGTGAAAGATTTCTAGAAGTCTCAGAGTTCATGATTAATTATTAACACATGACTCAGGTCTTTCTATGAGTGCATTAGCTATCACACCTTAGGAATTAGTATTTCAGAGGTCACTGAAGTGACTTTTCCTTTTTCTCTACTATCTGCACCAGCCCTTCCCTAGTAGTGGGTTACTTGATTCCCCATTCTTAAATCAGTGCTTAAACAAAACCTGACAATTAAAAACGTATCTGAGGTAAAAGAACAAAGAGGCTGAATTAAAAAAAATCCTAATTCCAATTTCTTAAGAAAATTTAATTTACACTGAATTTAGATTAACTTGCATCTCCCTCTGCCAGTGACACATGAGTTCACAAGAAGATTCTCACATGCATATTCACTTTTGTTACTTTTCCCCTGAGCAGGATGTTTTGTATTGGTTTTCTACAAAAGCAAAATCATCATAGAAAAGCCCTGCTCTACTCTGTCCTGAGTCATCAACACCTTTTCTTGTCACAGTTTGAAATTCCTCATTTTGTAGGGTTTTACAACATAAATTTTTAGTCTTTAAAAACACAAGACAGTAAATAACTAATAGCCTTACTACAGCCAACTCTTACCAATGAAATAGTAACACAATCCATAAAAAGCTACAGCATACAACATTGTATTCCTGATAATTTAAGATGGCATTTCACTAACCAACAAAGTATTACAACACAAACCATTAAATTTTCTTGACACTAATTACTTGGCCATCTGAATAAACAAACCCTCATCACATCAATCCAAAGCCCTGAGGAAGTGCCACCAGAAACATGAGTCCCATTACACTCTGCAGGTTTCAAACTCGTGGCACAGGACTTGTTCCTGGTGCACACTGGCACGGTTCAAACTGCTGCAGGGGATGTGGCCGGTGTACAGCCCCTTCAGTAAAACGCAGCATCTGGGACTGGGACTGTCACCACTGACAGCAGGGCAAGGAGACAGCAAACACAGGCTTCTTAGACTGGAAATCATGAGATGAAAGACATCCCAGTCCCTGGAATTTATAAGTTGTCCAGTGTGGGTACTGCTGCTGTTTTCATTCACCACTCCACTGAAATCTTAATGGCCTCAGGCAGCTACTCCTGAAACATCAGTGTAAGTTACCAGCAAACAACCTACATGCAATGGTGTGTGAAACTGCCAAATAAGTTAAAAAATCCATCCTAAAAATATATTACAGCCAACAGCAATACATCATAACACTGGATAGTACACTGATAGCTCTGTTCTGAAAAAAAAAATCTAAATAGAAGAAGAAAAAAGAAACAAAGAGAGGCCTTTATCTCCCTAATATGTTCCTCAAACTACACATGTCACACTTTGAATGATATTTGCTTTAAATCTGTGATGATCTCATCAAAACAAACCAATATCTGGTTATCTAATCATTCATCGTGTGGCCTTTACATGATAACACTCAGTGTAAATATTTGGGGTCAGAGAAAGCTAAGCTTTTTCATCCACAGTTTCCAATCACACAGTTCCTACTCCTGCTTAGAGAGCAAGATACCCATTGTCAACTCCCCACTTTTTATGTTCTTTTCTCCTAAGAATATTCAGAACAAAGGAGAAAATTATCTAAGAATGTATTACAGCCTGAAGCACATCAGTATTTCCAAATTCTGGCAACTTCAAAAAAAGGCTTAACTAAGAGCTTTAGACTCCAGTTCCTCAACTAGAACATCCACCAGCATCATGATGTGTTCCTGTGGTCCCTGTCACCTGGACTAAAGCTTAGGATAAAGCATCACTGGCCAATTCTTGTTTAAATTAAAAAGGCCAGTCCATAATCACTTCTAACAAAGAAAACTGAATCACAGCCTTCGGACACATTTGCTATCCTCTTTATACTAAACAAAAAATTACTTTTATTTCTGACTAAGAAACCCTGCCTTGCCTCATACTAATATTTCTCCATTTCTCTGCTATATGCTGGGATTGACTAAAAGTAAACACAATGGTGAAACAAAGTACATACTGTGTTAAAGCTATCACAAAAAAGCTTTTCCTCAGTCCTATATGTAATTATTACAATAATTGCAGTATCAGTGAAAGCTCTAAACTCCAGTTGATTGTGTTTTTTAAACACAACAAAATCATTGCTTAAAAATAAGACAAATAAAGCAAATTAAGACAAAAGTAACAATTAAGAAAAAACCTGACAGTTCTGGGAACCAGGGCAGATTAAGCTATCCAAGCATGTCCTGGTGTTCTGAAGGTCAGACCAATGGTTCTGGAGTACTGCAGACTGGGGATAAGGGAACTGATGGATTGTTCCCTGACCTGTCACTTCCTATCTGTGCCCCTGAGGCTGCTATCATCCTCCTGGAAGGAAAATGCACTCCTTTGCAAGAAGTGAGGCTTGCCACCAAGAAACACTGGTGCTGTCAGTGCTTTAATTCTTCTTCATATGCCCTTTTTCAGCACACACCAGCATGAATTTCCTCTCTAGCCATCAGCTGTAAGGAGAAGCATCACAAGTTAACTTGCAACTGTATAAAGACTTATGTTCATAGACTTACACTTTGAAAAAATGTAGATTTTTCATAGGAAATTTTGTCCCTTTCATTTTAATTTAAAATTTTGAAGAGACAGAATATAAAAAACATACACAATTTAACTGATTTTTCCAAATACTACAAAGCATTTAGAAACCATGTATGCAAATTAAAAGGAAAAAAAGGGAGGAAGTAAGTAATTAATTAGATATATTTTGGTACATGTTCCCAAATGATGCAGAATTCAGTCAAGCTATGTTTATTGTGTAAGTTATGAAAACAGCCCATTGTTTCAAAAAACAGTAACCTCTTTTTCAGAGGACAGGAAGGATCCAGGTCCCTAAAGAAGCCAGAACTGGAAATAATGAACCCAGAATTTAGTATTTACTGAGCTGCAGATGCACTTAGCACTCACTTTATTTATGCAAACATCAGACCAAAATCACTAGGTGAAACCTATCTTTCTTTCCACCTACTGCTTCCCTTTTACATTTACTTTTCTTTGCCTAAGAAGATCACCAAAGCAATAACCCAGCAAAACAGATGTTTCCTATAAACACACTTTTCTTTATTCCAAACAAATGTCAGTCCTTAACTGGCTGAAGTGGAATAATTCAGTGAAGAACTGGAAGAAAATTACAATAACTGACCAGCTCTAATTTACCACTGAGAAATTATTTTTGCAAAACTCTTTCTAGAATAAAATAGAATTACAACATTTATTTTAAGATTGGTATTAAAGCACCATTCTGGAAGAAGACTTAGACATACTAAAGTCAAGTTCAAAATCCACAACAGTTTACAAGAACAACTGGCTGTACCATTATTTTAAGATTTATTTACAGTCATGTTTCTGCCACTTCCTTAAGGTTTCAATAAAATTACACACATGCCGTTTGAATTTCTACAGACTGGTCAGTCAGAACCCTCAGTGTTTAAAACTGAAGATCCTTTTAAAAAGAAGAACATTATAATAATCACATAATCATTAAGGTTGGAAAGGACCTTTCGAGATTACATCACCCTACCAGTGTTACCTACAACCTCTGCTTTAGATGGCTTTTTCCTTTTTTTGGTTATAAGTTTCTCTATTGCAATACAGACTAATTTTAGCTCTGGGTCCTGTCTACACTTAATTGCCTGTTAACTCCAGCTGGGTGTCTTCAGGACATCAAAAGACACCTGTGTTTACTCATTTGCATTAAGTTACCTTGATTATGAATAGTAAGTTGCAAATTCTTGTGTCAAATTACAAACTGAGGGTACAGGAACAAATAATGGAGAACAAGTTTTTTATATAAATTCTAACTGCTCCTTCACTAAATGTGAAATGAAGAACTGCTACACGAACGGAAGAGTTTTGGCTGAAAAGTACCATCTTAGGTTACAATGCAAGAGGTAATCAAAAGCATGTATTCCATTGCCAGCTGTTAAAACCAGGTGGGGAACTGTTCTTCATCTCCTCTACCACCCATCCTCCCTCCAGGAGATATCTTCTGTTAAAGGGCCATCAGGTCTCACTGCATGACTGATAGTTACATCATCCCAGTGTGAGATGTTCCACCTGGGGGAGGAGCCAAGCACTCCTACCTGGAGAGAATCTGACATTTGGAACACCAGAGCAGCCTTTTCCCACTGGATTCCCAGAGGAAGACCAGACCCACCTACACCACCACTGGGCCTTCTGAGGAAAATTCCACCCTTCTACAGGATCACTGCTTCAACAGAACCACACCTGTCACTGCAGGAGGACTGCAGCCACCATTTAGTGGGACTGCTGCCAACACCCTGACCCACAGGGTGTCAGGTTGTATCCTGACTCTGTCAGTGTTTTTGTATTACTGGATTTTATTTTAATTTTCCTATTAAATTATAGTTCTGACTTGGGATCTCTCACTGGTTTGCTTTCAAAGCAGTATAAGTAAAAAAAAAAATAAAGTTTAAAGAATACAGAATAGATAAAGAAAATTGGTTAGAAATCATTTTGTTTGACATTGCAAAGAGTGACATTTTCCTTTCACCTCACTAAAGCAATGCTCATAGACAAGGACAACACTTGTGTGTGTTCTTCTCAACAAGCACACTCTGGCTGCTGCTCAAGATCTCCTTCACAAAGCTTGTAAAGAAATCAATAGTGCTGTATTTGGCTCTTGAGGGAATCTTTCCTTTCACGCTGCTCAATCAGAAACTTTAAAGATTTCCTTTCACATATCCACTTTCAATACCACAATGATGTGCCCTAAAATACTAGAAAGAATTAATGTCTTGAAAATATAACACCTGGCTCCCAAAACATATGCTGATTTTTGTTTCCTGCTATGGAAAGGCAAATAGGTTTTGAACAGCCTAGAGACGTAATGTTTCCCTTTTATGTCAGGTCTGCAGCAGCACCAGTCCAATCATATTGCCAATCCTAAAAGGAGAGTGGTTTGTGGCTTGTTTTTGTTTTCTTTTTTAACAGAGGTATTCAAATAACTCACAAAGACCATTTTTTATGTAAAGAAAGAGTTCAGTATGAACTTCTACACAGACTTCTCCCCTTGCTGCACCACACACTAACTAAACACCATGCTGCACAAACAAGCCCCATCCCCACCCCACAGCTGGCACAAAAAGCACACCAGTTTCCATTTGCCTTTGTTACAAAAGATATATAATTTTTTAAGATTTGAAGGATTTTTCTCCCAATGATGCTGCATGCATGACACTGGTGAAGAAACACCCTTCTTCCTCCAAAAGTTAAGCAAAAAGCCAAAACCCAAAACAGGAAATGAGTGCCACGGCTTCTAGTAATTCAACCAGATGACAGGATGGCAACAAATTCTGGGAAGCTGATTAGCCATGAGACCTGTTGAGGCTGTTAAATACATTCATTTGATCAACACTTCATCCTTGCAATGACACATCTAAACTAGTTCTTTCCACTTATGAAAAGATTTGAACACAGGTTGGCATGATAAGCAGAAAATAAACACCTGGTCAGAAGAGACTCATTTCTAAAACTCAGCAGCCATTGTATTACACAGTTTTGTCTGCCCAAATGCACACACATCTAACTTCCATTTTACCTTGATCTCATTTTAGTCTTAAGTCATTTAAGAGCAGGAATTTTGCTTTTGTGCAGGGAAAACCTGAAGCATAATTTTCAGTTTCAAATATTTTTGGCTCAGAGCCAGAGTGTTTTTTGCTGAGGTGAAACAGTCTCAGCTGAAGAAAATGAAAACAGAAATAGAGTGAAAGAAGAGACCTTTATCAACAGCTACTGTTGGTTTCCCTTTGAAGTGATCTTGATTGTTGTAGCAAGTTTCATCGCTTCACCTTCTACTTTGTTCATTCTATTATTTAGACACAGCAGGATTATGTACACATTACTGCAAGAAGAGAAGTGAATGACAAATTATTTTTTCATATATTTCATCTTACAAATCTGTTGCCCTCAGCAAACTCAGGCTAGGAAAACAATGTTTTCCAGCTATGTCTTACTTGCCTGCTGGTGGAGGTCATTGACTATCTTTGGCTCTAACTCTCTGTCTGCTGAGAGCCATTGGTTTTGCCATTATTTTCTTTCTCTACATGAAGCCTAGGCCTATTTCTAATACATCGTTTTGAGGATGAAGGGGCATGATTTGACATTTTGGCAATAAGCTCACCTTCTCAATATCACAAATGCTAGAACACCATTTCTAGTTAGTAATTAGCATAGGATTATTTTTAAAACATCCCAGTTAGTAAAAAAGAGATTCAGAAATGGCAATGCCTGACTACAGAGCTTAACTCTCAATGGACTCCACCTCTTTCAATAATGCCTCCTGAAAGGGAGATAGATGAACAGAGCTGTCCCAGGTCTGTGTAAACATTCAGCTGAATACTTATCATTAACATCATAAAATAAAGGCAACTAAACTTCCAAATCCTACTGCTAAAATATATCCTCATCTCTTTTCCAGAGAATTAATAGGAAAATTTCCCAGTTATCATTGACTACTGCCTAGAAAGGGAATGTGGCCATATTATTTTATTTTAATTATTTCTACATAGTCCTGGCATACCTTCACCCCAATACTGACTGACTGACTTCACAACACTCCTTATCACTTCACGAGAAGGAAGTGTCCTGTGCTGTATATTACTGAGCAAATACTGCATCACAGCCTAGGAATTTACATAGCCTACTAATTATTTCTGGAGTTGTATATTAATTGCTGTAAAGGTCTTGAATATAGCTGCATCAGCTTGTTTCCCCTCCCCCCCTTGAAATAAAATCCATTTCTCAAAGTGCTGGAACAACCAGAAAAGATGTTTCCCTGCCTCTTAGGAAATGCTCTCCAGGTGTGAATCCAACAACTGCCTAGATCTGATTCAGCCCAGATCACCTCACATACTGCAATAGGAGACCCGGAATGGCATTGTTCTGATTTGCATCTGTTATTGATCTTAGACAGACACTGCTATCATGGCAACTTTTATGAAAGCCTTTTTGACAGTCTTTGATTAATTCTTGACCTTAAATTTTTTAAGCTATTCACTGTTGAGGGTACAAAATCAGCAAAATAATAATATTTTTGACATTTTCAACACTCCTTAATGAGCTCTGTGAAACTGATAATTAAGTACATGCACAGGACTATCAACAAACACAGTTTATAAGCTTTAGATAGCCCAGGTCAGTAACTGTTTGTCTGTGTATCCATTATTTTCTACACAAACTGCACATTATTACACATCAACAACCATGCCACAAGTCATAAAAGTCAATGGTTTATCCACACGTATTAGGCCACATCAGTTTGTTCACCCCACATATGAGAAACAGGTAACACCTGTTTCTTTACTATTCAGCCTCTAAAATTAGAAAGGTAAACCAACAGTATCTGCACAATGAGTAATTTGTTTCTCCAACACCTTCACAAAATACAATCACACCCCTAGAAGGCACTTGCTTGAAAAAGCTGCACATAAATTACATAGCTGGTTTTGCATTTAATCTTGTATTCATTAGATTTAGTGCAAATTTTAGCACTCCTGTCAGTGAAAACAGCACCTTCTATTCTTGAAGCAAGGATCAGGTGAAGGCAAGTGATGAGAAAGCCTTAATTACTTACACTTTCAACCAGAGATCTGGACACTAGTTATAGCTACAATTTCACCTTTTCATCTGACTTGGGTTTTTTGATAGATTTTGATTCAACTGACCCAAAACCTATGATTTAAAATATTTATACCATTCTTGGCATTTGTATTTTTGCTAGGCACTTTTAGTCCACAAACCGACTATGGGGGGAAAAAAATACTGTTCTGCAAGTACATCACAAAAGCAAACTTCCAGGTGACCCTGCACAAGCCTTACCTGCATCATGGTGACCACGTGGCAGGGATTCAGGAGGTAAATGACAGTCCTGGTGGCAAACTTGAACCCCACCTCCAGCCCAAAAATGAGGCAGAGCAGCACCAGCAGCACGTTCTTGCCCAGGCTCTCCTGCTTAGTCTGGGGCTGCTGCAGCAGATTCTCCAGCTCCTGGACATGCTGCTGCCTGAGCTTCCACAGGGACACGAGGATCTCCACGGTGCCCACACTGAGGAAGACCAAACTCTCCAGCAAGCGCTGCTGGCCGGAGAGAAAGGCGGCGCATTCCGGCCCTCCATTGCCGGCAAAGCTGGGGTCCACCCCGCCATACATCCAGTCCAGGAGGTTGTGGAGGCTGTAGCGAGACATGGCGGGTACCTCTTCTCCAGGAACAGGCAGGAGCAAGACGGAATCAAAGCCAAAACACTGCTGGGCTGACGAAGCACGAAACGCCAAGACAAGACGCTCCTGCTGCAGCCCTTCCTTGCCAGGCTCCGTGAGAAGCGGGCAGCTCCGCTCGGGGCACGGGCAGTTCTTCCCTTCCCTTCCGCTGCCGGAGTCCCGCACGGAGCAGCCTGAGGGGAGGCAGAGGCCGCAGCTGCACGGAGCCTGCCAGCTCCAGACCCCCTCCCCGGGACCCCTCCTCTCCCCGCCCGGCTCTGCCGCCCACCGCTCGCCCTTTCCTCCCCGTCCTGGGCTGCCCTTACCCGCGGCCAGCGCCGTATCCAGCCCCCTCAGCCCGCCCCGCTGTCCCTCCGCGGCCCCCGCATCCGCGGGCGCGGTACCTCCGCGGGCGGGCGGGTGTCAGGGAGCGGCAGGCCTGGCGCCCCCGGCCATGGCGCCGGCCCCGGCGAGGGACGGGAAAGAGGAAGCACCGCTACGCTCAGCGGCAGCGCCGGCACGGCCGAGACTCCGGGCCCGAGCGGGCGGGCCGCTCCCCGTGGCTGGCCCGGCCCTTGCCCGGCGCCGCAGCATCACCCCACCGACGTGCCTGACTCACGCCGAAAAATGGACGAGCCCCCCGAATTGGCTGCGCCCGGCCGCCCGCTCCTCCCTCCTGCACGGCTGCGCCCGCCTCCCTCCGCTCCCCACCGCCTCCCTTCGCCGCCGCTCCCGCGGCGGGTGCGCGCTCCCCGTCCGCGGCTCCCTCCCGCCTGTTGCCCCTTATTTCGTCCCTCTTCCTCCTCCTCCTCCTCATCGCAGCTGCCCGCGGTTCGCCCCCTCAGTGCCACCGGCCGGGAGGGCGGCAAGGAGCGGGCACAGCTCTGCACGCCCGTCAGCGCGGTCCTGTTCGCCGACCCGATCGGCAGCAACCTTAACTCGATAAACGAGTTTTTCAAGTGCCATTGCAGCAGATATAGGTAGGTCGGTCGAGGAAGGACAAATCCGAGCGGGGCTCCAGCTCAGCTCGGTTCTGGACATGGGCAGGTGCCTGCAGCCAGGTGTGCCCAGTGCCGCACACAGGTGCCTGCAGCCAGGTGTGCCCAGTGCCTCGCACAGGGCGCAGACCCCACTTGCCTTAGTGCTTAGACGATTTACTGCCATGTGTGCCCTGTGCAACGGAGCGCGGGTTTGGTTCCTGGTTTGTGGCATTGTGAAGAGGTTGTATTGCAAATATGTAACTCTGAAAGGCAAAGGTCCGTGGAGATCCGGAGAGAGTAGCAGGTTAACAGGATATTTTCAAAGCAATCAGAGCCAGGTCATCCCCTGAGAGCTGTCTCCTACCGATTTTATTTCACATTACCTGCATGCAGCACATTGCTCTCCCCATCCTGATTACTTCAGGGCTTTCCTTCTCCACAGGATAGCATTAGGACAGCACCATCACTGGCCAAATTGTTGAGCCTGATTAATTGAAAATAAAAGCTTAATTCCACAAATAAGTTTGAAAAGACCAGTTAGATATCAGTACTGATGAGTCAAAGTGATTTCTATATAGACACAGCTGCAGCACCTGGTCTGTAAAGCTGAAGGCTGTATGTCACTGCCATTCTGCTGTGGAAGAAATTATTCCCTTTTTGGGAAAGAAGGATCCCACCAGGCTTTTCCAAAATCTTCAAGGTCTTCTTTCCACAATTTGAGCTTAATAAGAGTTCTACAGAACGCTGTTTTTTCAGTCACTGCTCTTTGATTAAAACACCTATTGTTGATGTAAACCTGCAGCACAATGTTTCTGTAAATTCCTGTCCCATTAACCAGACACGCACATACCTGCAACACACTCACGCTGCACTACCTGGCTTCACAAATACTCAAAACAAGCAATTCAGCATTAACACCAATATTTGGCAGTTTTCTTCTTCCTCTATTTCTAAGCTGTAGGATTACTGTTCAGAAAGATGCTCTATTTCTAAAACACAGGATTACTGCTCACAAAGCACAGAGTATTGTCTCTTAGGGGTCTACCAATGAACAACCTGGGACAGATCTGCCCCTTTCCACTCCCTCAGTCACATACAAGAGGGCAGCTACTGCTGCTAGAAGCAATCCCAGGCATTTTTATACCTTGTCTCTGCATTTCAGTCTCTCACCTTTGGCAGTGTCTGGGGTCTGGTTCTCTGACTTCTTTCCTGAGCTTATCTTTGGTGAAGTGAAAACTCCTTTCCATCGGAGCAGCACTACATTGTCAGGTGCTGGTATTTCAGATGTAGTGATTTCTTTAGAATATGGCCTTGCCTCAAGAATATGAGGGCTTGATTGGGTGGTTTGTGTATTTTTCAGAGATTGCCAGTGAGGAATAACTGGCTGAAAACATGAAAGTGGGCAGCATTTTGCTCACAAAAAAAGTGTTTGCAAAATGTCAGTTTGTTGTCCATCGAAGAGGAAGGAAAGAGAACAGCTAAATAAAAACAGAAGTCATGAAAGCTAAAAATTTAAGCAATCAATAGTTAAGATCTCATAGGAAGGAAGTTTAAAGAAAGGAGTTAAGAAAAGGAATGATGCTTTAGAAAGTAATTCAAAGGGCCATTTATCCCAATTGTGAGTAGAACAGAAATAGCAGTAAGCTTAGCTTGGCCACATCATGAGGTCTCTATTGACCTTAAGCACATGAAGAAAATACAAAGGAAGATGGGTCAAATCACTAAGAATAAGAAAGAAATACTAAAAAAGGTATTGCTGCAAAACCATTGAATTGTCAAGAGCTACCAGATAAAAACTGCTCTTTACATATATTTGTACTAAGAAGGATATAGAGAAATTATGAACCCCTTACTCAACAGAGAAGAAAATCTATCAACAAATTATGAAGACAGCTAAAGGGATTGGTGTCTCTGTTGTATTAGACTTACAAAAAAGACCATGCACAAGCAGATAGTTGGGCTGGTGATGCTGAGAACAAAATTATCTTAGCCCAGAGTAGGTAAAGAACAGACAAGGAGCACTCACATGAACCAAATGTTTTCAGTTTGAGTCTAGTGAACATGACTGAAAGGCAGTTGAAGAATTAAGAAGGTAAATGAGATGCTGGGAAAACAGAAGAGTATACTGTACATTGCTGTTATCAGAGGGGGATGGAGCCAGAGAAATACAGCTCAATTTATGTGTAACTAAGTTAAATTCATGAAAAAATCCTTGGACAAATAAACCTCAAACTATTATTAGCACCTAGATGATAACCAGAGAAAAATTGCAGTCAACATGGATCTGTCAAAAATAAATCACACCAGATAACTTGACTTTTTTCCTCCAATAGAGAACAGGCCTTATGGACAGGACAGAGCCTGCTGTCAGCTTGATTATGTTTATGACACTTTCATGATATTTTCTTTAAAAAGTTAAAGAAATACAGTCTGGGTAAATGTATTATGAGGTCTGTAAAAAGCTTCCTGCATAGCAAGGAGTAGTTCAAAGCAAGAAACAGTTCACTGACAAAAGGAAAAGATATATTGCTGTTTTTTTAGAGCCTGTCTTCAGTCTTTGTCTCTGTGTTACTGGTATTAACAATTTAAATAACAGAACAGAGAAAATTCTTATTAATTTTGCAGATGATGCAAAGCTGGGGGGAGGACACAGAATTACATTTCAAAACATTTTCGACCATTCAGGGAACACTTAAAATAAATAATAACTTTAAATAATAAAGAAGATGTTCAGTAAGATCAAGTAGAATCATAGTTCAGCACACTATACTGGTATAAATCATCTCTGCCTTTCCTCCTCCCCTTGCTACTCATTTTCTGCCTCAGTGTCTTATGCCAGCATTAATTTTTCTGGGCTCTGGTTGACAGTATGAGGACTTTACAATTATAACTTTACAATTATAATTCCAGAGTTAGGTGTAACCTAGAGCACTTTGCTGATCTATATGATCCTACTTTAGGTTGTGGCAATGGATGAGATGACCTGCTGATTTCTTGCTGTGATATTCCACTCATTAGAAAGAAGGAACACGGTTGATATAAAATTTAATACCCTGGTACAACTGATACTTCTTTGCAGCAACACAATATGGATCATTCATGTTCAGACTGTGATCCAAAACAAATTCAAAATACCTGCTTCTCTGATCTCAATCTGCTGGATGGCTTATGCACAGTTCATTCATTCTCTCTGAATTTCTTCAGCTTCTTTGAAAAGCACCCTGAAATCGGTGAATAACAATTTCGTATTATTGACTGAACACTAAGCTGTTACTCTTTGCTATTTATTAACCATTTCTTCTCATCCTTTGCCTAAGTAAGTTAGGATCTTACTAAAATCTACTGTAAATATATGGATCTCCTATGTCAATAGAAATGGTTCTCTAAAAGTAATAAATTCCTGCAACTAAAATATTTGCACGAGAACCTGAGGCTTGTTCTTGCATCTAGCATGAGATTTATTTTTCTGCCAGTGGCTTCTTTAAATATAAAAGTGGTGAAATCACATGTTAATCCATGAAGAAACGCCAGGCCCTGGACATACCAGGAGTCCTTGACCACCCAGAGCCCCAGTCCTCTCCCAGAGCTGTTCTCAGCCCTGGCCTTTGCTCTTCCTGACTTGTTGAGTGGGCTTCCTCGCCTGACCCTGGACCTGGCTTGTCCCCCCTCATATCCTTAATGATCACTGGAGTCTTACAGCCCCTGGCACCATTCCAGCCCTGTTCTCCTGGCCTGGCTGGATGCTCTGGGATGAGTCCTTGGTCAGGTCAGTGTCTCTGTGTGTTGCCCTCAGCTCCTGGATCGCTGCCTCTGTGGGGCAGCCCCACTCTGACAAGGTATGAAATTTAAAGGCAGCTTATGCTTTCTCTGGAAAACAAAACTCTGCATCTTGTCTCTCCCTAATGTAGCATTTGCAAATTCCATCTTAAGTGAGTCTGAAAGTAAAGGCAAGGCCTGAAATCTTGCATGTGGTAGGTATCATCAAGAAGCATCATAAGTTGGACTTCAAAGCAGGAGTAAACAACCTTAATTCTTATTCAAAAAAGCATTTAAGCACATGCTTAGCTTTAGCCTGTCCTCAGATCCTTTGAATTTAATTATATCAATTTCCTCAGCACCAAGCTCTGCTCCTGTACTTTAGAAATGTGATTGTACACATCAGTATGTAGTTACACCTGTAGATGTACTAGAAACTTTGTGCCCTTGTTGTATAGGAAATTTTACAAAAAACCAAAACAACAAAAACCCACAAGCTAAATGAGCAACAAAGTTATATTTTAAGTCCTGAAATATTTCTGGTGAATACCAACATTCACAGATCTTCCTTGTTTGTAGTTTTTTTGACTGAACAACAGTACTGGGCACATAATTGCAGTCTGAAAAAGCTTTGAGCAGTCAAAATGAGACTTAGAACAGTTCTGGGCAGCATTTGCAGACTATGGGTATGAATATATTCAGGTTGTTTATGCAGAAAGCAACAACAGTTGTAAACCAGAAGGCCTATTTCTGTACAAAACAGAAACCACGGTCCCTTTGGCTTCCTACTTACATCCTACCTCTTTTCACTTTTCACTTGGCCTTCTTGTTTCATTCCTTGTAGCCCATGAATTAAATCAAATGTACTTTCCCTTCACAAATTAGGACAATTGCTCCCCTAGTGAGGTTGAATCTTCAGAAGTCTATACATCTACATCCTTCCTCTGACCTTATTTTCAATGTGCTTTTTGTTGTTAGGATGGCTTTGACACCCTAGGCTGAGTTCTACTAACTCCTGAGGTGTTTTTATAGTCTTAAGAAGATTATTCTCATTTTATCCACTTTTCAGAAAGTAATCAAACCCTGGATCACTTGTGAAAGCAGTGGGCCACAAGCAATGCTTTACTGGCTGTGGCAAGGGCTCATGACTTGCTCTGAACACAGCACATAGACTGTGATAGTCTGCAGGCAGTCAAACACTGCTGCTGGCTGCCCTGCTCTAGTGAAGCTGCAGCTGGGTATAGATCCATGTCAGGAGCAGGCAATGCACCTTTGGATGTGACATCAAACATTCCTACCTTGCTGCAGACAGGAGATGCTGGGTAAGGGCTCTCCCAGCCTCGAGGGGCACCCTGAGAGTGTCCCTGCCCCAGGGAGATCACCACCAGCAGCTGCCATGCAGGACACCTCAGTGGTTGTGGGGGATGCAGATACTTACAGCAAGCCACTCACTACAGGGTGGATTTGTTTGTTCTTATTTTTTCTGTTCTGTTGGGTTTTTTCCTTCTTGCTACAAATCTAGGTTCATAGAGATTCTTCTATCAGTTATTCTGACTTCCTTCTATTGAGTCAGTTGCTCACATGCATTTTTTATGAATTTAAAGAAAGGCTTGTGGTAGTGTAATTGCTTATTTCCTCTCAAGGAATTTTCTTGAGAGAAAGATGAAAGTCTGTTGCATTTATCATATCTCTCCCTGTCAGCTAATGTAGCTAGAACATATGCTAGACAATACCAAAAAATAAGGAAATGTCAATTAGAAACATTCAAAATAGAAGCTTGAAAGGCATATCACATTGTCATGTTTTTTAACCTGATGGACTGAAAATAATAGAAAGCACCAGCAGAAACTTGCTAGATGACAACTGCATGAACCAGCTTCTCACTGATTCACATTTCTCTCATGTTCATATAATTAGATTTAGTTTTTCCCTTACATAAAATGCTGCAGTATTAACAGACACAAAAAACAGGTGGATGTAAAAGCAGGGGAAAGTACAGAACTATCATGAATCAGCAAAGTTTGCTCTGAGATAAAGAAAATCTTAGTTGACAGTTTATCTGCACTTTGATTACTTGTATTGAGATTAAGAGGTCAAACAGTGCAGTCAGTCTGCAATACAGGTGGAGGAGCCACCCAAAAAATGGGAATATTTCTTTGTAGTTTCATATTCTAAATGAGTAAACACAGTCTCTGAAGTTGTTTGGAGCTTGGGAAACTATATTTGTGTTGAGTCTGAAAAAATGGATCTACTATAAAACACGTGTTCTTAAGAAAACTAAAATTTCTATCCAGATATTCTCCTTAAACTTGAAGTATCTTGAGAACTAACAAAAAGAAGACTGCTCTTTTCATACATCAGCAACCAAACATTTATGCCTTAGAACACTTCCTTTTGTGTTTGTGTCCTGTGTTGTTCAGCCATTTTTAAGTTTTCAAGGCATGTGCTTTATTCTATGTCCAGTACTAGCCCCATATTATTGCTAAGTATAATAAAAGGCATTTTAAAAAGAACCATCCAAACTCTTTCTCTTGGAAGCTGAGCCCTAACAGCACTTTTCTCAGTCTCTAATTGTTTGTTACAGTTGAGTTAAGCTGTGACTGGTATACGTAGGAGGTACACTCTAAATCTACATAGATATTAAGGCAGAAGAATGTGTGCTTTCTATTTTTGTTCTGTTTTGCTATAGTTTATTGAGCACACTGGCATCCATGATGAATTACTGAAAACCCTTTTAGCATAAACTTAGTTTTAAAACTAAGAATTAATTTCAGATTATGAGACACTGTCACTGCTTATGAACCTCAACCCGAGGGATTCAGAACACTGTGTCTTCCCTAACCTTCTGTGTGGAATTTGCCTTTGTTATTAAAGCCACAGTGATATTTGGTGTTCAAAGTCAGGGAACTGCTATATTTTACATAATGTAAAACAAATGTAACAGCAGTCTCAGAAACAACATGAAAGGTGGGAAGGAGAACTATAACATGGTGCAGTCTCTGGTTAATTAAATTAAATGAAATTTGTACCATTTCCTTCTATCATGGAATATTATGTGGTCAGGTCTATTATGTTATATAATTGTCTTATCACAGTGTGCTTTCATGCCTTGTGATATTTGGGAAGGAGGTGTTGGATATCTCAGTTTTACAGTGAGTGATCAAGAAGTGTCCATTTCTCACAAAGATTTCTGAGCCAAACCTGGGTTCTGTTAGACCTTCCCACCATTTATTAGCATGCACAGGTGTCAGTCACACACTTGAACATTTCTGTGAATATAACCCCTGAAATTAGATGCTTTAAAATACCAAAAGGCTGCTCTTATACCTTTGTATTGGGTTTGCATGACAAGGTTTTTGTGGTCAAGATGAGTTCTGTGAAGCTGCCAGAAGCTTCCCTGATGTCCAACAGAGCCAAGGCTGGCTGGCTCCAGGATGGACCCGCTGCTGAACGAGGCTGTGCCCAGCACCAACAGAGACAACAGTTCTGGGATAACAGCTTTCAGAAGGAGAAATAACCCCTGTGCAGCTGCAGTGGAAGAAAGGAGAGAGAATAAGTGAGAAACAACTGCAGACACCAAGGTCACCAAGGTGAAGGAGGTGCTGGAGCAGAGATTCCCCTGCAGCCCCTGCAGGACCATGGTGAAGTATGTCTTTAGTGTCTCTTTATAAGTTATTGAGGAGAAGTGAGTATACTGGCATGTTTTCTGTGCAAGCTAATTTCACAAAGAGTAGGAGCCTCACACAGGACACAGGTCATGTTTAAGTGCTTTGTTACAGAAGGTTTAACCATTTCACTGAACAGCCTGGAAGGAGCCGCGAGCCCTCTGGTGGTTGGTCACCCCCTGAAATTCTCCTCCCAATGCTCTATAACTAATACAGTAACCCACACATACACTTTGCTTTCAGTAGTAGTACAAGTTTTGTTAGTTTATCCCTTGAGAATGTTGCTATGACCACTTTTCTACACCTAGGAAATGAAATAGTAACAATTTACTATTAATCTGGCTGAGAGAGTTGGGACTGTTCAGTCTGGAGAAGAGAAGGCTCCAGGGAGGCCTTAGAACACCTTCCATTGCCAAAAGGGGCTCCAAGAGAGCTGGAGAGGGAATTTTGACAAGGGCATGGAGTGACAGGACAAGAATGATTTTACACTGAAAAAGAGCTGGTTTAGATTAGATATTAAGTAGAAATTCTTCCCTGTGAGGATGCAATAGCCTGGTCTAGTAGAAGGAAGGAGACTCCAACCCTGGCCATTCTATGATTCTATTTCTAGTTCTAGTCTAACAATATATGGCACACCTGCATGAGACACAATACTCTTCTATAAGGGAGTTTTACTTTAAATTCCAAGAATATGTGCCTGTTTCTGCAGAAGGGATGATGGCCATGTGGTCACTGAGAGCTTGGCTGGGGCCTAGGCACACCAAACATTCTGATAGAACAGGGTTGGGAAAAGGAGTCAGTGTTTGCAGGAAAGAAGGCAGGGATTGTGTTCTCATGTTAGACCTGTCAGAGTGAAATAGGTTTTGCCATTCTCAGGTGAGATGGGATAGAAAGGAACTAGCTCTAAACTGCAGCAATCACTGGACTGAAATTTAGTGATAAATAACTTGAACCAAGTTTTCTTGAAATATGTATGGATTACATATATTGTAAAGCAGGTCATGTTTAAATATAAGAGGGGTTTTTTGGTGTTATTTGCTGAGGCCAATGTAGTGCACTGTGTTTGAAGGAAACAAGAAAATATATATCTCATGCAGATTTAATATCTCAGCTTATGTTCTCATCTTGGTATCCAGATTAATCGTGTAGCCATTGGCTCCTTTTTCCATCCCACATCAGTGGATGGTTGCTAACAGTTTCCAGTAATAGAACAGGGGAGGCAAAAGAGTTTTTCAGGTCTGTGATATCCAGATAGCTCAGCTCCTCTTAGGATTTTTCATAAATCTTAAAAATATTTACCACAGAGCTTTCTATATTTATCAGGATTCATGGCTTGTGTAGTTGTGAGCATTTTCACAGCTTGGCTGATGGTATTCACATGCTTCAGAGCTGGGGGCTGAGTTTTCTCCTGTGGCTGATTACTGGGAAGATTTCTTCCACAGTCCCAACCCTGACACAATCCCTTCCTGCCTGGATGGGAGGTCAGTGCTGTGGTACTCAGTACAGGTTATTACCCAGCAGATCACATGGACTCAGCAACAGATTTTTTAATGTTGAACAAATGTGCCCAAATTATTTATGTAAAGCCTTCTTTACTAGAAACAAAGAGATAAGCTGAAACTATAGTGTGGGCACGTAATCTCAAAGGAGCTCCAGGAGCATGTAATTCAAAAAATTATCCAAAGAAGGGGGAAAGAAGAACAAAACTCCTTATATTTCAGCTTGAAACATCTCAGGTTATTCCTGTTTTTCAGATCTGTTTGCTGCTGTTCTATAAGTCCAAAAAGCACAAATGGCTGCTAGATAAGCAAAAAAAAAAAAAAAAAAAAAAAATCTAGAGATTCAGCCACACAAACAGAATAAAGTACAGTTTTCTCATTAAAAGATTTTTTAAATCTTCACAATACTAGTGCATGCCTTCTCCTATTTCTGTAGTGCAGTGAAATTCTATGATCTGTAAATTATGTAAGTGAAACAAGGAAATTTAAAAAATACTTGGTATCTATATAAAATCTGCTTTTCTTAAAACAAAACAAAACAAGCAAAACCCAAACTGACAGGAAAGAAATCATTAGTCAAGCAGACAAGTGCAATTTGGTGAACATTCAGCAGAATGTTATCTGGAGGGTTGCAGACAGTTCTCATGCATTCATTCACGTGCTGTATAAAATAGTTCAAATGCCCCCAGGAGTTGGTATTTTGAGATATTTCTTCTGTAGAGGTTGAAGTACATTGGGTTGTACACATGTAGAGAGTGCCCACAGGAACTCAGAGCAGGTGTGTGTGACCCTCTCAGGTGAGGCTCCTACCGCTGTGATCTTGCCTGGAGACCCTGTGAGTGTGCACCAGTGAACAACGCCTGTGCTTCAAGACGTGATTCTCCCCACTTCCACGTGTGCCAAATTCCTCTCTATATGATTATTTATGAAGGGAATCAGGTTAGACATCTGCGTTCTGCAATTAACCTTTGGTTACAAAATTACTGACTGTCGTAACAGAGAGCAAAACTTGCACAGCAGGTGGCAGCCCCGGTCCTGCTTGGCTTTAGCCCGGTTCGCGCCTCGGAGGAAGAGTCTTCCAGAGCTGGAGGGGTTACTGCTGTTGAACAGCAGTGCTTTCCTTCCTGGGAAGCAGGTGATTTTTAACAAAGAAGTCATTGGTCACTGTCATATTACAAAGGCAGAGTGGTTCAAGAGGAGATAATTTGAAAATAAAATGAGTAAACTATGTGAGCAGCACTACTCTCTGGCAGTTTGGGATGGTACTGTAGTGTAGATTCCAAGTTGAGTCAGTCGTATGTCAAAATCAAGCAGGAAGTCAAACTCTTGATAATCCTGCCTGAGTTATGCTCCACAGCCACCCCAATACATCTGCCTGTTAGCAGAAGCAAGAGGTTCCCACAGTGTATTTTTGGATATTGAACGGCCTGAATAATCTGTAATCTTTTGGTTAAATTGTAAAGAGTAGAGTATAGTAGTCTAAAGCTTGTAGAACCAATGGTGTAAAATTCTCTAGGAGATTCTGAAAATTAATTCCTGAAAGGTAATTCTTACCCCTCCTCTCTTCTCTGAACCTTAAAAGGTGTTAGGAAAAGGGGGGGGGGGGGGTTATATCTTCTCTGCAAATGGGGCAGTTTGCTTTGAAATATCATGAATAATAATTCTTAGAAAGCCCTCTTACCAGCTTCAGATGGATTTGCACCAATTCTGTCTTCAGACAGGCCTAAAAACCATCATGCTGTCATTGAATGTTACACATCCTTGTTCCATTTCCTCACCTGGCCTGTGGGGGAAAAAAGAAGGAATTCTTCTGGGAATACATTTATCATGAGATAAAAACTTGACAGCATTCATTTATCATTATTTTGGGTTGGCATAATACAAATATGGCCTGGGTGGCAGGCATTTTAAACTTGATTTGTTAAAACTATGTGTTTATTTGCCTGAGTGGGACATTTCAGTACTTAGCTGAACTATCACCTAACACCCAGAGGAATGTCTTAGACCTACAGACTTAGGTGGTTATTAGGCTTAATTGGTATTGTTACTGTAGACCTCCTGAGATATTGAATATGGCTTATTATGGCTTATTTTAAACTTTTTAATCCAGTATTAGGAAGAATTGCCATTAAGTTATACCATAGAAAAATAATAAGTCTAAAGTTAAATCTTGTGTTGTTGGTTTAAAACTGTTTAAGCCTCCTGTTCATCACAAATCCTCTCACAATTTACTGAACTCCCTTGTGCTTATGCCAACAATTTTTATAGCATGTGCTATAGTACATTATAGCTTTTTATAGCTTTATACAGCCTTGTGCCCAGTGTAGCACCAGAGAAGTCAGTGGGGTCATAATGGAGATTAATTTCACAGTATTTCAGTCATCTAAGTTGATTCCCTCCAAGTAAGCACAGAACTCTGTGCTGCCAAATTCAGTGGAAGCTCATTAAATGCCTGTTGCAGTTCTCATGGAGTCTCTTTTTTGTGGAAATACCTGTTCTTGTTCCTTTGTTTTGTGTGATAATTTCCCCAGGTTAACTATGTCTATTTGCAAGATCAATTCTGAAAGGTCCTAAATTTTGTACATGGGATGTAAAGTAATGGAATTTGCATTGAGGTAGCATTTGCTGGGTTTGCTATGTAAGAAAAAGTGAAAATTGGAAACAAGTATCATAAATTATTTAATAGTTTTAGCATTAAATGAGTAGCAAAAGGAAATGCTTAGAAATTAGGGTGCAATTCCTGTCTGTAGTTTCCCCTGCACTGCAAGGACTCTATGTACTTCAAGTACTCTTGTAGCACTTTGCAGAAGAGTATAAAAGTGTGTAATGTTTGAAACTATCATACAAAATAGGGAAAAAGATGAAACAGTAGCATTGATTATAAATCTAATTTTGTGAGTAAACTTGAACAAGAAGTGTGGTGGGTTTTGTTATCTGAAATTCCTACCTGAAGCATGGAACAAAGCTGCTTTCACAGGATAACTTGGAGAGACTCAAGACCTGACAATAAAAGCTCTGTGAGGAAAGGATGTCCCACCTCATAAATTTGCTTTTTTGATAAGAATTTTATATTGGGTCAAAGGTGAAGACACACAGGATTTACATGTGCAGTCACATGGCAACCTAGTTTAGCATGGAAATGGTGAATAATGTTGAATGATCTTCTACAGTAACAACCTAAGTTGAGCATCCTTATTAAACAGGAAATCCATGGAAGAAAAAGAGCTAGGGTTTCAAATCTATTAAAAGCCTGTAAGGCTTCATCAGCTGTGCTGCTCGTAGGAGTTCTTGTTTACTCTGCACAGCAATATTTCAGTCTAAAGGCCTTGTCTCCTGTGGGCAGCCATTTCTGGGAAGGGAGGTGAATGGCAGTGTAACATTGAATGACATTGAATAGGGACATAGCTTTTAATCCTCCAGCCACAGCAGTGTTTGTCAAATGCTCAGTATAAAACAAAATTTGATAGACAGCAGAGGTAAAAAGGGGGAAGAGTGAACTTATGTTCTATTATGTGGTTTGTCTCCAAATTATCGAATTCCTTTCTAATATGAGAAGTTTGCTTATGAGAAGGAATGAATTTATTATACCAGCCCAACATTTAGGTGATATTTGGGGAGTTCAGATCTTACTGTAACATACATAAGTCCAGTGCGAAAACATGTCTTAGAAAGACACAAATAACTGCTTTGCTTTAGGCAACCCCTTAAATTCTGAGAACAAGGACTGGTCCTGTGCTACACACTTTGCACATGTTCTGTTTGCTGAGCAGCCTCTGCAGGCAGAACTGACCCTCACTTGTGTGTGAGGGGAGAGAAGGTGCTGCCACTGCTGTGCTCTGGTGTCCTGGGCTGACACTTGGGCTGCTCCCGACTTTTCTCCTGAAGGGTGTTATTGTCAATGCTGATCAATAATATTTAAAGGAAGAACAGCCCTGCTGCTGTTTGTATCCTTGTTAATGAGGAGATAAGAAAGGCATCTCTTGTTAAGCCTGATAATATAGTTGGATGAAGCAATGAAAAATAATATTCTAAAACTTGGTAAGAGATGGAGTTGCTCAGGCTGCTTGTCCAGTGGATATAATGTACCTTTTGTTACCCTGCCTATTTTTGCACTGCCTTCTCATTTTCTCAAGCTGCTACAAGTCTTTTATGTGAGGATGCTTCCATTGTATACCAATGAAGGAGCTGAATTATCTAGGTAGCAGAGGCTAAAGCTGAAGCTCCCTAGCATCATCTTTCTTAAGTATCACTGTCTGGTAAGAAAATAGGTCTGTAAGTGATACTATTCTTCAAACAAGAAGAAACTGTTATCGGGGTACTTGTCAGCTGTGTAATACTGATACCTGGGCTGGCCTGTGGAACCAGATAGCATAGCAGATAGCGGGGGTGGGGTGTTGGGGGGGAGATGGTGTCTGCTTTTGGGCAGTGTTGGACCCTGAGTAGCAGAGTAGCAGGGGCAGAGAACACCTCACAATGCAGCCATTCCCCTCCCTGGCCCCAGGGCCTGTGAATTTCAGAACTTCATTCACAAGCATTTACTTCTTCTGTAGCTACTACAACAATAAGGACTGTTTTTTGCGAACAATTTGCATATATGGTCATGTGATTCAATTAAAAAACTGACTCAAAGAAATAACTTGTAATAGAACTACAGACAGAAACAAAAGCATAGTCATTAGAAGCATTGTGTAAATGAAGTAGATTCCATTAATATCTCTTGCATACGTGACGTTAATGGGAAACTTGAGGAACAACGTGTACAAGTAGGTAGCAGCCAGTGATCTGACAAACTGATTGTGCAATTAGAATTCTCTTCCATTTTGCTGCCAAAAGTGAAGTCAATGTTACAAGTGCAAGCATTTAAGAGTCAGAGTTCTATTAATGTTACCACAGCATTATAGACTGACATTCACCTGGACTCTTCAATATAAATGCTTTTACTTTACAGATCTGAGTGCTGAGTCAAATCCTTCATCTCACAGGAAACACTTTTTAAGGTAAGAATTCAAATACCTTTTTTGTACTTTGAGCTGCACTTCCCATCTTTATATGATATTTCTGGGTTTTTTTCATGGACAAATATTTTGTGTACCACAGATATTATGAATGGAAACAGACCAATTTAGACCCAAAAGATTTTGGCAATGAAGTTACTATGCAAAGGAACTGCTGACTTGTTGACTGAAAAATGCTACTAAGAATGTAGAAACTTGATATTCTGGCATCTTTGTCCATGTAAGCAAGAGCTTATACAGACCTAAGTGGATGGGAGAGGTAAAAGTATATGTGGGGAATGTTTTATGGGTGACTCCTAAAGGGTCTGAAAAAGGTGACCAAATAATTATATACCTTTCTTAAACTGTTCAGTGTAATAGCCAAAACTGCTGAAGAGGTCTGTACCACTACAGCACACTGTCCATAAATTACATTTTAAAAGATATTTATCCTAGAATTTGTGTTCCTTTTTCAATGTTCCACAGTGCTATGGAGACAATTGTGTTGGGCTGATGGGAAACTGTGTGGTGAAAAATCAGCCTCTGAAGAAAGGGGTTATGCTAGAAAAAACAAGCTAACTCAAAGCTTTGCTGCAAAAACAGAATTAAAAGAATACACTTTGAATTACAACAAAATCCATAACTTTTGGACAAACTGGGTATATGAGATTCTTATAGGTGCAGTGTCTTGTAAATCATTAAAGAATGGAAGCTGCAAGACTGTCCTGTAAGTGCTCCCTTACCATTTCAGGAACAGGCTGAAACAGAACTCCTGGAGCATGCCAGGGCAGACTGGCAGCTTGCTGGAATTGAGACAGGATGCATAGAATATTTTAGTACTTGAAGGCTACCTACTTGCTTTAAAGCATAGGCAATACTTCTCTCCTTGGGCTAGAGTTCTGTGTTGCCACTCCATAATTTTACCCTCTGGGCTCAGCAATCTCTGATATAAAAAGAAAGTATATCTGATGAAAGCAGGATTAGTTTGTACTGATTTTATAGGGATTTACAACCATAAAAACAGATGTTCCAAGAGGAACATTTACAGGTTGTTTAAAAAAAATCACACAACACAGCTCACAATAACAAGAAGACTTTATAAGGCTTGCATATAAGTAGATTGCCAGTCTATCAGCAAATAATTTTTAGGAATTTCTCTTATATTTTTATATTATTATGTATAGAAAAGAGCTCAATCTCTCAATGTTAAGAACTATGTGTTGATTTAGTTTTTCACTTTAAGAAATAAAATATCAAAACCCAAAGAAACACACCATTTCATCTTTGTGTAATAGGTAAATTGTTACACAGGAAGCCAGTTACTCTAAAATTAGTTAACTGCTCCTTTCTGCACCAAAATATGGTTTGCACACAAGACTATATCTGTCCTTCATGCATTCTACTGATGTGTATTTGCCCCCAAGGCTTATAGGAATGTCTACAAACAGATAGCAGTAAGTTGAGTCATTCTAACCTTACCAACATTACTTCTCAATTGTGCAAATTCAGAGGAATACATGCACATGTAACTGTTCCCTGTGAGAACAACATGTACAGGAGCACCACAGAGGATATTGTTTGTTCTTCCCTGTTCCCTGTTCCCCAGAAATGCAGCTGAGGCAGCAGCCAACCCACAAACATACATGCTTAGGACTACTGCTACTTTTTAAAATAGAGTATTGTATTTTTAAAAAACTTGAGCTCAAATGAAAAACTGGAGCAAAGTTAAGGTGAACCAGTAACTTTTTTTTCTATCCAGGCTCTAAATTTAAAACAAACAAACAAAAATTGTGGAAAAAAAGTATCAATTAGGAGCTGGCCTTGCTGTTCCTGTCAAAAACTTCTGCCATCACATATGTAAACAGAAAAACTATTGAGGTCAAGGTCCTCACAGAAGTCTAGTGTTTGCTCTGATGAATTCCCCAAATGGTTTCATACTAAATTAGGCACCATATTTAAAATGTTATGATTCCTTTAAAGGAAACTATAAGACTCAAGAGATCCTGGTGAGAAGAATAGAGAAATGCTGAAAGAAGACAATTTTTAGCCATATTTTTAGCCATAATGTATCTCATGGGCTCTGTAGTATATCTGGCCTGTTGTGGCTACTGTTTGCTGTGGTTATGCACTTTAGACTGGATCTTGTGAAAAATCAAAGAAAGCTTTTCATTTCTATAGCAATTAATTTTCTTTCTTGTGAGTATCTCTAGGCAGCGTAGAACATATTTCATTATGTGCTAACTATTCAATCTTTTTTTGCAATGGCTGTTCAAAGTTTCCTCTGAAGTCTACTTTTAGGTATTTTGTTTTCTGTGGCGATCTATTGATTGTTCTGCCAATAAGACACGTAAATGTTGGCAACAACAACATTAAATTTAGAGTTCCACATCTTTCCCTAGATTTATTGTGCTATAAATCAGAAATCTCTCTGTCAATACTGCTTTCCTTTCTTAAAATGTATATCCTTCAGTCAGGAATTCCTGGTCCAATACTGCATCCTATTTGTCATCTAATACTTTAAGGCTGTGCTTCAGATAGGGCTTTTCAGTTTTGTGATAAACTGGACAGCAACATAACACTGAAACAACATTCTCCTTCAGCTTCATGTAGTGTGTGACCCAACCAATGGAACTGCCTGTGAGTGCTGATTTGACCCAAGATAGTAAATCACTAGGTGCCCACTTGGGAGGAAAGAATCAGAGAAAAGAGAAAACCAGAACATGTGTGCTGTCATTGCTCTGGTGTCTTGAAGCCTAAGCAGAGTGTTACTGTCAGCAGTTACTTCTGGAAAGCAAAGTAGCTCTAACTTCTGCACACATCTGAGCAGGTAATGAGCTGATGGTGTTGCAAAATCCAAATGTTATGTCTGCAAGCAGGTACGTGTTTATGTGTCACGCATGGAATAGGGCTTAAAGCAATGATTTAATTATGTAATGCAAGTATTTGTTCAGTGCTTGCAAGCTGCTGTTCATTTGTCTGCACAATGACTCAAAGTTAGAAGTTATATTTGGGTACATGGGGGCGGGGGGGAAACTGATTGCAGGTTTGTAGAGACTTTGTCTCTACATTCCTCCTGCTCTTTCCTCCAAAGGCCCAGTATTATGGTTGGAGATGCAATACAGAGTTTTTTGTTTTTCCTATAAAAATTAGAAATTTGTTATTCTTTGACAACTCTTATAAACAGATTTGCAGATAATTTTTAAATCTGGTTTCCTATATAAGACTAAAGGAGGAATGGAACTAGCCTGAACAAAAACCATCAAAAACCAAAACCATTCATATGTTTGATAGCAGTCCCTTCTCTTAAAATGCTGCCTTTTAATCACAGCCATCCCTCAGTTCCCCCTGCTGGAAATTCCCCCATGGAGTGCACTTACTTGGCAATATCAGTAAGCCTTTGTGTCATCAAATGTATATGACTGACTGCTATGTTGGTTTTGTTTTCTTTTAAAACACAAGAGTCAGTTTAAAAAGGTCTGGAGTGACCAAAAGTCCATTACTCTCGATGGGCAGAATTCATGTGGAGGTCCAGTGTGCAAAAAGGAGCACACTAAAACTTCACCAGCCCAAGATGAAACTCAGGTAACTTTTCTGGGAGAATGCTTGCTCCAAAATGGCCAAGTATGTGTACAAATTTTGTTTTCTGTTGTTTTGATTCTAACTGTACAGTCTGTGAATACAAACAGGACTGTATTTAGGAAATAGTTGATTTCATCAGTCACTTCTCCTAATATAAATAAACAACCCACAAGGCTCCAGATATTGATTTATTACTTAGAAGTGCTAAGATTATGCAATCCCTTTGCTGATATCAGGAATGAGGTGAGAAGCTCTTTACTCTTTCCAAGCTTTCTCTGAATTCTGAGTGAAAAACAGAGGCCTTGACTTCAGCCTCTCCTCAAGATCCCTTTCTCTTCTTTTGACCTCTGTGTTAAGGCTGAAAATCAGCGTCAGTACAGCATGACTTCACTGTCTGGGAAGTGCTGTTACACTCATCACATCCCACAGAGATCTTCAGCAAGCGTTTCTTACCAGAAAGATACAAAGGAGTTGCAACATGAGAGACAAGGAAAATCCTTTCAGTCAGATTTGGTTTTGAGGATACTGTGACATTTTGTTATATAAAGACCATTTTCATTTTTGTTTAAAGACTCCTCTAGAAGTTTGCAAAGAGATTTTACACATCTTGTAGTGAATGTCAGCTTCCTGACTACAGGCTTCCTTGTCTTATCTTCCTGTTTTACAGCCTTTGGAAGTATCACACATCCTCAGGGAATTACCAGTTGACCACAGCTTTATTTATAAAGAGCAAGTAAATCCATTTCTGCTTTGCTTTCAAAACAGAATGTTTGGCATCTTTCAAAGAATTGGTTTAAATGAAAATGTATCTTACAGCAAACAAAAGAGCATATTCTACATCAGTAAATCCTATGAAAATCAGGCAGGTATTTGCATACCTGTAGCTGCAGGAAAGGTTTCCCATGGTGCTCTTTCTAAAGCCTCCACAGAACAAGGTGTATTTGACTCTTCACCCTGTCTGTAGTAAGTATAATTTTAGGACTCATTATTCTAATGATAACCTGACAGGTTATATTTTTTCCTTAATTGTAATTAACCAAAATTTGTTTCCAACTTTGCTGAAATTATTAGTTTGACCTAGATGTTCATCCTTCTGAAACAGACAAAGTATTTTGTTGAGCATCCCCAAGAACACTGAGGCCTGGATGTCAGTCAGTGGTGCCTGGCCTGGGGACAAGTGGACAAACCCTGCAGACACTGGGGTTCCCCACAGAGCTTCTTGCTGTGGCACATAGGGCCAGCTTGTCCAGGGCCAAGAAGAGGTTGATGAGGTCCCATGGCTTGGTCAGATCTCCAGCAGGGAGGGCATAAAGGGAGAGGAGGGGAAAGAGTTACACTCAGCAGAAGTGCACAACCTGAAGCACCTGGAATCCAGGTGGCAGCAAGGACATGCAGTCGGCAGTAGAGAGATGGAAGCTTGGACTTGTTGGAGGTACTATGAAACTGCATCTGGAAAGCATGAGACTTGTCAGCCTAGAAGAGAGGTGAGTAAGGTAGTAGTGCAAGGAATGTGTGTTACAAATCTGTAAAACAAGGAGTGGCATGGAGAGAGGCAAGAGAATGGTTAACTAATGCAAAAGTCAGGGGACACCATGTAGAAATTCCAGACAGAAGGCATGGAACATACAGAGTTGATTTCCACCCAGCATGAAGTTAGACCGTGGAATGACATCAAGCTGTAGATGCTGGAAGCTTAGAGTATTAAGAAAGCAATTGGATTTCTTTTCCATTTTCTATCAGGAGCAGATACAGACTACTTCTAGCTAAAGGTCTCGAAGTTGCAGAAGTCCTTATCTTCCCAGGAGATGGCCAGCCACTGTTGAGAACAGCATCATGTTCTACCTCAGGCATTACTCTGATCCACTGTGGTCATTCCAGTGCTTTGGTTGGCTTAGGCACAAGACATGCTTCCTTACCCACCAGCAGAATACATCACAGTAAATCTGTACTCACTTAATGCAAAATCTAATACTATAAGAAGTACAAAATAGCTGGAATAAATTACAAGTAGATTTTCTTGCCTATTTACTGTCCAGGACAAAGATTTAGAAAAGAAGCTGTGTCAGTGTTCTAGTTGGAAAAAAAAAAATGTGGCAAGTTGGTTTGCCCAACCTTTTCTCAGTATTTAGGGAGGTTACATCAAAAAAGTAATCTGCATGAAACAGATATGCCTTTGGGCATCTTATGCAATCCAGGTTCTCTTATTAGTGATGATGTGACATTAAGAAACACAATGGGGTTTGAAACAAATTAGAACAAAGTGAGAGTGTAACAGACTGCCCCAAGTGTCATATAGTCCAAACAGAGCAAAACCCACACAGTGATTCAGCTCAGCCTCTATCCAAGGAAGTGATGTGCTTTTTGCTTCTCTGGGAATTATTAAATATAGCATCCACATTGCATGTGCAGTTGTTGCCAGAACATTTTAGCCTCCTGCAAGGTGTTGTCCTTTATGGAAGCAAACCTGTTACCAAATATAGCAGTGGCTATGTAATGTATGCCAATTTAGTTTTTTCACACTCTATCCCACTCCATATGGGCGGGGGAGGATCCTGCTGGACTTCTGTTCCACATAGATGGAACACCAAATGTTTCCTCTTCCCTTAAATGCTATTAAGAAGCGGCATTGTCAGAAGCAAGTTATTTTGTGCCAGTTCTCTTCCGAGGAAGCCTCAGACTCCAAAACAGCTAAAACCATCTGGCAAACAGTTGCATGAATCATGGGGATATTTGTAGCCTCTGGCTTTTTGAACCGCGCTGTGAGTAATGCCAGTCACTCTCGTCAGCACTGCTGCTGAAACCCGTTCCTTGTGTTCTGAATAAAGACGAAAGGGGCCTCCGACTGGGCCTGGTGGTCTCCAGATTGTCAGGAGCCCAAAATTGGGTTACAAACATCTGAGCTGTCTTCTCCAGCCTGAAAGATCCGGACTGGCGGCCTCGCTGCTGCCAGCTGTAGCCTGCCCGGGAGGCTGTGCCCGGGGTCGGGGCTGGGGCTCCGGAGTGGCTTTTGCCGTGTAGTTCGGCCTGCCCCGCGGCCTGTTCGTGCGCCTCGGCGGAACTGTGACAAGCCCCGCCGAGAAGGGCCGCGCTAACCGAGCTCTGCCCGAAGCCCGGGTCCCATGTCACCCCCTCACGAACCTGCGAATCCCGGGGTCCTCGGGACGCGGCGGCAGCACTGACCGGGGCCCCGGGCTCGGGTCCGCAGCCGCCTCCGCCCCTTCCCCAGCGCGTCACGGTGGCGGAGGGAGGGAGGGAGGGAGGATTGGGCGGCCCTGGCGGCGGCGGCGCGGGGCTTGCTCCTCCCCCGCGCCCTCAGCCATTTTAGCAGCCGGTACCGCCGCCGGTAGCGCTGTGATCTCCTCCGGCAGCGCCGGGGCTGGGCGCGGTGAGTGCGGGCTCTGCGCGGCGGGGAAGGGATGGGATGGAGTGGGGTGAGATGGGATGGGGCAGAGCTGGTTCCCTCACCTTGCTGCCACTCGGCAGCATCTGGGGAGCGGTGAGGGGCGGGAGGGTCGCCCCGCGCACGAAGAGGGGCCGCGGGGCTGGCGCTGCCCGCGGAACCGCAGGGCTCCCGTCGGGGCAGAGGCAGCCGGATCAGCCGGAGAAGGAGCCGGGGTTACGTGGGGTCAGGTCCGTGCCCGCGGCCGCGGCTCGGGGAGGCCGGGCCGAGAGGATGCGCCGGAGCTCGGCGCTCCGGTACGGGCGGGCAGGAGCTGCCCGGAACAGGTGGCGGCACGGAAAGGCCTCCTGGAAGTGCCGGGGGGTGGTCGGGCGGGCTGTCCCCGGCGTGAAGTCGGGCGGGAAGCGTCCCTGCCCGCCCCAGCAGCGCCCCGGGCCGCGGCTCCGCTCCGGGTCTTCCCCGCAGCTCCGGGGCAGCGCTGGCGCATCTCGCCGTTCCCCGTCACGCCCGCAGCCCGGGGGGCCGAGCGCAGTCGCTCCCGCCAGCAGCCGGACCCCCCGCCCGCCCCTTCCCCGCTCCGCGCCGGGCGGGAGCTCATCCCCGGCCTCTCCCTGGGTCTGCCCGGGGCCCTGCCCGGTGCTTCGACGATGCTCTGGCCTCCCCCGGAGCCCCCCGGCCCTTGGAGCCCTCCGCCCCCCGCCGGGATGCAGGGGAGGAGGCTGGGCTCGGGAGATGGGCTGATGCCGATGAGGAGAGGTGATTCACTGCTCAGCGCATGCTTCTCTGCTCCACGTCACAAAAGCACCTGCTAAAGGAAAGCAAGAATCTGGCTGAATATTTTTGTTGTCGTGTTCCTCTGTGATAGATTTTCCTTTTTGGTGTTCTAGAACATCCCCTCTGTGGATTTTTGAAACTTATTTGAAAAGCAATTGCATGTGCAGTACCTGGCTCCCCTGCCCTGGCTGCACAGACCTCTCCTGATCCAGTGCTGCTGTTTGCCCAGTCCCTTAATGAGATAATAGTAGCATATACCTTTATAGCATATAGTATTTGGGGAAAAAATGAAATCTGAAACATTTATATTAAGAAAAAAAGGAGTGATAGTACAAAACATTTCAGTGAGGATATTCAATAAATATAGAGATTACAGAGAGCTTTGGCGTTTTATAGAAAGTAAATGGACAGTTGAAATCCCTGATGATGGTAAAAGATGATTGTCACGTTAAGGATAATGTTGGCCCTTGCTTGCATCCTGTGTTGATCCCCTTTGCATCTTAGATTGTTGCAGAAAAATAAGAATATGATGTGTGTTGTCATTTACTATTATAGATAAACTTGCAGTTGTAGCCTTGCCAATTTCACGTGCAAAAAAGAGCAAATAAAGCTGCAGGTAGACTTTAGAAACATATGATGTTTTTTTCTATAAGTTCTGCTTTTTGAATCTTTGGAATTTATCATCTCAGACTAACTGCAGTGACTAAGGACATGGATTTTCTTTTTCCCTAAGATATGTTTAAGATTTTCATGCCTCCAGTCTTCTCACCCAATTAAAAGACAGATAGCAAAGTTCTGCAGTCTCTGACAGGATGACAGGTTTCATTTTTATTTCTTCTGCTCTTTGTGCATGCATACAAAGTTTGTATTTAATACAATTCTACAGAAGCCTTAAATATTTCCTCATAAAAGTTATTTTGGCAAATATTTAATGCATATTTAACATAGCTCTCAGTTCTTTGTATTTACCAGTTCCTCCTTCATTGTTGTCTTAAATTACAGAATTGTATAAATTTGAAACAGATCATTTCCCCCCAGACCCTGCTGTGGTGGGGGGTTTCAGGAGGTGTTCATTATTCAGGTGTTTGCATCTCATGCACAGTTAGCTCATGTGTTACCTTTAATGTCCTCTGGAACATGCACTGCCAGTGACGGTGCTGCCTGATGGCTGCTTATTGAATAATCCAACAGCAGCAGCTATAAACTTTCAGCATAATAAATTAGCAGAGTTCAGCAGATGACACCTTCTCCTAATGTAAGGGTGATGCTGCAGCCCTTTTATAAAAACAGAGAAACCACTTCCGAACAAACTACTGAGGCAAGGCTTTGCATACAGATATGTGCCGGGTGATGTTGTGATATATATCTAGTAAAATAGGGGCAGCCCATTACACTGTTGTAAACGAAGTGAGTACTCAAATTAAATGCCAAACAGTAGCCTCAGCCAAGTAAACATGCAAAATATATTGAAGTTAATGATAAATAGAGTTAGGTAGTTAATAAGAAAATGAATGGGCGCTTTTTTATAAGAAAACCCTTCTGAGTAAGGCATTGCTTAAACTAAAAAAAAGAGTTGGAGTTAATCATTAAGGGAAGTTTCGTAGTATACTCAAATAAGCATGTGGTCACTGTGCTGCAGGACATTTGTTTTCTCAGGAGAGAAGGAAGTTGAATGGAAGGAGGAAAGCAATTTCCTGAGAAACAGAATTTATGGTTTCTTTCTGTTTGTTCATAGATTAGATTGTTACTTAGATGGTGCAACGTCTTCAACCTTTTTTGTAGAAGGCCTATCTCAAAATCTGTCCACACTGTTTAATTTTACTGCCTTCTGGGGCAGCTGCAGAGTGACTGCTTTGGTGTTCATCTTTGTTCCAAAGTCTCCTCCTCTCCGTAACTGGGATTACTGCCCTTCACATTTCCATTTGGAACAGACTAGCTGTGTGGAAGGGAGGGCTTAAGAAAGTTTCTCCTCTGCTGGTAGAGCGATCTTTACAGTGGATAGGGACTATTATTGTTTTTTTGGTTGAGTGTGAGGGAGGGAAATTAGGATTGCCTATAATCTGCTGACACTCCTAGAAGCTGTCTGTTTTTTTCAAAATGTTGAACTCTGTAGGTAGGCACGTGCAAACAAACGCTGAGTGCAGCACTGGTTATTCCTCCTGTGGCCACTCTCAGGGTAACCTGTGCTGCACTGAAGGTAAGGCACACACTCGGGTGGTGTGACGGGTTTCTCCTACATCTGTGGTGTCCATGGAGCCTGACAGCACCAAGGCCCTATCTCAGACTGCTCTGTGGTCTGAGTGGTGCATGGGGAGGACCTTGCCTTAGTCCTGGACATGCTGGAGCTGTGAGTTGGTTTTGCTTGTTTTATATGGACATGAGCTAGAAGACACTGTTTGGAAAAAGATTTGGCCACTGGCCAGCATTGCCTAGGAGCTGTGGTTTCGGTTTCCTTCTCTGCAGAAAGTACCTAGTGTGATCTGCATTGGGATCAACAAAAATGGTTGGGCAGAAGGTAAATAAACTACAGCAGCTCTGCTTTGCCTGCTCCATTTCTTATCATGGCTATCAGTTCCCACCTAGTGCTGCATATGAAGTGTACTCATAATCAAGATACAGCTTAGATTGTGTGCCAGGTGTTCATAACATTATTTACCTGACCAAGTGTGTGAGACAGAGGTTAGGAATGAGTGGTGGGGGTGGAAATTCCTCACGCTCTTATTGTTGCCCTAGATATGGAGCCTGTCTCCTCTGCAGGTTACCGTGCTGCTGCTGACCTGTGCTGCCACAGCCCAAAGTAGCTTCTGGGTCAGGACTGACCAATTTCTCTTTTACTGTGAGGATGGTGAGACACTGGCACAGGTTGCCCAGGAGGGCTGCGGATGCCCCAACCCCGGCAATGTCCAAAGCCAGGTTGGATGATGTCTTGAGCCTGCAGAGCTTCGTTACAAGGAGTGTGTGGGTGGGAGGCCTGATGGTACAATTGTCTGGAGAGTTATTTAGGATGATCCCAAATATAGCAGAAAACTCAAAGGCACATTGAACAAATTTTTAGTAAGGGAATAAATAGCACAGGCAGTGTTGGGAAATGGAGGACCAGGACAAGCGAGCAAAGATGACTGTGGGCATGGGACTGGGAGGAGTGGGAAGTGTTTTCCTTCAGCCAGCGTGTTGCCAGATTGTCAGTTTGTATAATGGATGAATTTTAAAGTTTGAGTGCCTGAGTTGCTTAGGATGGATGTGAGGTTGGAGCAAATGCTGCTGCTTCAGAAAGCCAGTGTGCAGTTTATTTGCTTTACATTTTGGAGTAACAGCTGTGTAATGTGAAGGATGTGAGGAATTGTTTTCCTTTTTCTTTTGCTTCAGATAGAACTAAGCACTTGGACTTGCCCCTGAAATCAAAGAGTACTTTTCACCTCAGTAAAGTGGTTTTAAGGAATCCTAGATATTGAGAAATTATTTTTTAAAAAATATATTTTTGCATGGGTTTTCTAGTACAGTTAATACTACATTAAGGGCTATTGTATGTCTGGGAGTTCATCAGGCTTCAAGGTGAGATATCTTTATCTCCACGGTAGAGATAAAGTGATCTACCAATTATCACAGAATTAAGAGTCTCGGATTTAAAGTGATCCAAGGTGCATCCTTAGTTATCGCTTTAAATCCGAGACTCTTAAATCTGTTATACTTGAATACTGCTGTTGTTCCGTGAGGACAAAACTAATGTACTAGGATTTCCTTCAATGTATATTGATGTGCTTCATCAGTAGAGCTTTTTTTTTTTAAAGCTTACTTGTAACTTTCCTTTTAGGTTAACAGGTTTCTATTTCTTTTAAAGTTCTTATTATAAACTCATTGGTCTGGCAATGACAGCTTTCAAAGTCAAAACTCAGAGCAGAAGACCTGTATACATACCTGTTTTACTTGAAGCTGTAATGATGCTGCCAGCTCATTGCACGATTTTTGCTTGTCACTTTTGTTAGTGTACAGGGAAAGTGCCCTTATTTCCAAACCCTGATGTTTTATAGCATAGGTGTATAATGGCAGTTAGAATATTAATATGTGTATCAATTTAAAAATAATCTAGGTGTGCTTGAAAGACTGAAATTAGAAACAAGTTGACATTGCAAGGACAGACTTAAAATAGCACATTACATCCCAGTACTTGTTCTCTTACAGCTTGCACTAATTAAGAGATGTTTAAATTACCATTTTAATAACACTGAGGTGGTGTTCTGTTCTAATTCCCCTTACTACAAAAAATAAGATTGTAAGTGAGCAATACCCAGACAGTTACAGAAATGCTTGTTTTAAGATAATTTTTTAAAAAAATTAAACTTATAATAAACGAGTGCTTTATTTTAAAAATATATATTAATGACACATTTACCCTATCTCCTTCCTTTGTTGTAGTATGAGCTTGGCCAACATGTAAAAGTTTTGACATTAAGCTAATGGTTATGTTTGGCAAAAGTCCTTTTAGATTTGTACAGCAGACCTGGTTTTTGTTTGGGTTTTTTTAAGCTATTTTACAAGACAGTACAACCTATTTAAAAGGAAGGTAATATTAGTGCAATTGCTGATCTTTGTTCCACTTGGCAATGTGCTTCACCCAACTGCATAACATTTTAATTTAAGTTGTGCTTAGTAAGTGTGACATATTCTAGGAGACTGAGAAGTAGATTCAAGTAACATGAAAGGATGGTTTTTGGCACATTATAAACTACAAGAGGTGCGTCCTGCACCACACCTTCACTGAGGTTTTCCTCTGTACATGCAGTGGCTCAGTTTCAGCAGTTCAATATCCAGTTTATACAGCTGCTTGTTTGGGTGTTTGTGTAACTTTAGAGAAATAACTGGAGTGGCAATAGTGCCTTTACTAAGGTTCTTACTGACTGCTGCATGGCAGTCTTTGAGTGTGCTGTGTGTGCAAGACTGGGCTCTGGTGCTGTCAGCAGTGCCCACTACACACTCACGTGTGGTTTGACATCACTGGGGGTGGGGTTATTGGGGACCCAGAGCTTGAACACTTTAATTTCTGTGCTGAAAGTTTTGGCCGTTAAACATCCCGACTCAAAGTCAAGCATCCACATGCTGCTGCTTATTTCCTGAAGTATTTCCTCCCATCCCCAAATAGTTGTGTTTTCAGCTATGTCTCTGCTCACCTTGGCACTGCTGTAATTTATACATCCCTTGTATCCACCTACTCAGCTCATTGTCAGAGTAAGCCCTAAAATAGCTGTGTAACTGCTCTTCTTGGTAAGTGATCCTTAAGCTTTTTTAAGGGCCTTATTTGCAGAAGTCCTGCTCACAGAAAAAAAAAAATTGGCATAGAGAGGAACTGAAAAAGTTTTAATATTGAACGTATAATACCACAAAGAGAAAATTCTCTTCTGTGTTGGTAGTTCATAAGCATATTTATTTGGTATTTTCCAGTTCAGATTCTTGGAAAAGAAATATAAAGCAAATAACTGATTCCTTCAGACCACCTGCGTGTCCTAAGGCACCTCTTTCAAAGCTGCCAGAAAGTCTTTGTCGCATACCATGGTAAGAACAGCCATTGGTGTTAAGTTTGCTTTAACAGTCTACTAGGGCAGGTGAATTTTTACCATCCCTCAGTTTCACAGATGCTTTTACAGACATATCAGCACGGCAGTGTTTCTATCTGATAGCTTTTCCTGTGATTGCTTTTCAAGTTGTCCATGTCCTGCTGTGGCACCTAAAGGCCCCCAGCTGCAAACCGTGTGAGTCTCTGCCCAGTGCAGGCAGCTCTCACCACGAGCCTGCTGTATGCTCTGGAGGAGCCTGGTGTCCTTCATTCCATCATCTCTGTGTTCTTCAGCACCCACTGTGCACACCAGTTGATTCCCGTGCTTGAATTTTTTATAGGAGGTGCTCTGCTATAACATAAGAGCTATCCTTTGTGGTTCAGGATAAAATGTACTGATTATCCTGAAAAAAGGTGAATCTCCTGTTAGTCTTTTAAAGACAAAGCTGAAGGTGTGCTGTACTTTTGGAGACTGAGCAGGTGAGTTGCCCATTCTACACTGAGCTTACTCAGCTCCATAGCAAGCCTCCTATACCAGGGTTTGCTAAAATAAGAACTTTTTCAAAACAAATACATTTTTGTGTTCATATAGCGGTTGCTTATCTGGCACAAGTCTTGATTGGAGATATTATAATTTACAAAACAGTAACTTATTTATTAGGTCTGTTTCTGTGCACTAGGAGAACAACCCGAACCAAAAAGTACCCTAAGAAGGATGTATTTAGAAAAACAGTAGATTGTAAATAATGATTCCTGTCAGTTCCTCACATGCAGTGAAATACAAAGAGCACTCACTACTGTCAAATTAGGCAGGTACTACAAAGTGTTTGCTCTAATTTCACCCTGTGTTGTAGTTCACCATTTTATTGCACATGTTTATGACAGCTAGCACAGCAGAATGAGTCTTTGCATATTTAAATGTGCACTGACACCAGTGTCCTGTTGAGTGGGTAGGGCTGAAGGAAGCTGGTAAGAACATAAGGAGTCTGTGTTGTCCTTGCTGGTAAGAGGGTGCAAGTGTCTGTCTGAAAAAAAAAAAAAGGCAAATTGACATAACTGGTTGGATTTACTGAAACACTTCACCTTGTCTAAGTGATCCATTGGGTACTTTGTTGTTTTCTCCCCAGCAGTCATACATGCAATAGTTCTGGAAAAGATAATATTAAATTCAGTTTACCTCAAGTACCTGATAAGTAGAATACACAGTGAGTCATTCTTTCATTTGTCTTGGTAGCTAGAGGAGTTGAGCAGCCTGTGAAATGTCACTATTTCAAATATGCCAGTTCAGTCTGAAGAGCTGGACACAGTGTATCGCAGCATGCTGAATGGCTCACAGCAAAATCCCAAAAATTTATGAATGAGGGCATTGGTCTCATAACTTAAGCTGACAGTTTGGCAGCCAGCTACCACACAGTCACTTTGGATAAGGAAAATTACTAACTCCTGACCTTCCACAAATAAAAAAACTATGCCTGTTAAAGTATTTTGAAGCGTATAAAATTAATCTGCAGTAAACTTTTTAAAATGGCTAGGTATGGGGGGTTGGGGTTTTTTGGCTTTCAGTAAAGATAAAAGTGGATTATATATCATGGTAGAGCTTCTGGTTACCTTTTTTCCCCCGCAGTATACCTCCATGGATGCAGTAAGCTTGCAAAGGCTGCAGCCAGCAGTCTTACTCTGGCTGCTGGCAAAAGGAGGGGACAGACTGGGGCAGCAACGAATAGGTAGAGGCTACTTCATTCAACAGTAGCTCTGTTTTCAGGCTTATTTCAAGTTCTTGCAAAGCACAGAACTGTGTTTCAGCAGAACTAAACCAAGGTGATCACTTCCTCTCTGGCAGTGGTGCTTTTTGGGACTGAATCATGAGTGGAGTCAGACAGCCCATGCAACTACAGGTTGTGTTACCAGGTGCCTGCAAACTCTGCAGCCCAGGGGAACAGCCAGTGCAGCCCAGGTGGGACCACCTCAGTCCAGAACTGCATTCAGTTACCTGCCATGAGCCTCAACTGGAAGACTCAGGGGACCAGCCCCCTTGTTGTGCTGTTCACTTCTCATTTGGAGTCTCCCTTACACTGAGGTCATGTTTTTGTCAATTCAGCAAAGTAATTTGCTGATGCTGTGTTGTATTCTAAAAACTGTTTTAAGTACTAACCTCTCTAACCTCTTCTGTTCCTGGTATGGCTTTTTTTCTTTTGGTTTTCTTACACAATGAAAATACACATACTAAAAGAATTGCAATACTGTATAGGTAAAATGTAGTTTTACAACAGTATTTTCTATACCTTTGAATGTTATGTAGAAAAATAAGCAGTTAGTGGTAATGTCAACTAAGAGTTGACATTTTGTGATACAAAATTATAAAAAAAATTAAAAAGAAGGAAGAAATCTTGGTTTGTGGTGTCTGTGGTCTTTTTGCACCAGATATAGAAGTGGGAAGGATGGAGTAGTTTCTATCTGCTCACGGTAGCTCGTTTGTTTGTCATTCTGCACATTACTTTCCATGGAGGCAGTTGTATGTACTGCTGATTCATACTATGTATTTACACAGGGTAAGTTAATACTGAACTTGATAGCCTTGGTTTTGTACCTTTGTTTGATAGGTGCATTTAATTTTCATAATGAATATGGATTATCTGTTTATTTTATAAGCATGCAAATACTTCTGCATTTTTATGAGCTCCTCTGTGTGAGCAACTTAGTCAAAAGTGCTTTCCTTATGAAATGTATTGCCACAGGCAAGAGGAACAACTAGAAAGTGAAACTAAGCTTGCTAGGCTTAAGTGAAAAGCAGGGTGAGACTGTGGGGACTGGAGTAGGGCTCAGAGCAAGGTTATGCCTTAGAAAACTATGCAGAGCATCCTCCTTGTATGAGCGTGCTACGTTTTGCCATTCTGGGATTGCCAGTTCTCCATCTGGCTGCTCTTTCAGGCCTGTTTTTCTTGCATGTCTTTCAATAACAGTATCTGTGTAGAATGTTGTATGGCTCCATGAACTCGAGTAGGAGGAGAGTTGATAAACACCTGGCAGTTTCTGTCTGACATAAATAAAGGAAAAAACCCTCATTCTAGTCCTCAATGAGTTCAGGTCATTTGCATGCTCAAAGGTGATGAATGATGATCACCTACACTTATTAATGACTGTTCTGTGTAAGGCTCTGTCCTGATCATATTACCACACCTTTCTGAGTCATGGTCTGTGTCCAGATGTTGGATGAAAAGGTAAAGGGAGGATGTGTTATTCCCTGAAAAGCAATGGTGACAAAGGTTTCTGTTGTCTGTTTCTCTAAGTTGATTCATTGGTGTTCCTCAGACAGAACAAATAGTTTGAGAAATTTGTTACATATTACCTCTTAGCTTTTAATTTTCCTAGTTAGCTGAAATGAGATTTGCATTTGTAACTTGCATAGCATTAAGTAGATTTATCTTTCAGAAATGTAAGCTTTGATTATTGGCTTGCTGAAGCTTTACTGTTGAGGCTGTTAAAAGCAGTCTGTGCCAGATTTAACCATTGTGAGTACACATGAAAACTTTGTCTGGCATGCTTTTGGCAGCATGTTACATCGTTCAAACTCCCAAAGGTGCTCAGAACATAAAACTGAGGTGAAAATTGAAAATTATAATGTAATGAGTTTCTAGTGTTATGCCCTGACCTACACCCTGTTCCACATTTTCAAGGAGCAGGTATTGTTTTCCAGTTGTACAAATGGCATTGACAAGCAACACCTGACAGAGCTCTAATTACCAGGAAAGGTTTGGGTTGAGTGGTCTATTCAGATATGTTTGTAATTTAAGAGGGCCTAGAATTTTCACTATTTTGTTTTTCTTTTCTAGATTTTTTTTTTGAGTTTATCAACCTGCTTACCCAGAAACATTTGAATTGCAGTTGTGTTCAGGGTAAAGTGACTTGTTTTTTGTGTCTGCTAGTGAGCAGCAGGATTGACAATAACTGGAGTGGCATTTAAATAACCCTTACTCAAAACTTCAACAGGGAACTTTGTCTTCCCATCCCTGTAAGGATCAATCTGATAGACTTGAGATGGGGACTGTGTATTTTTAAGTTGAATTAGAAACCTTTTCTGCCAATGTTAGCTTTTGGAGTATCATTGCATTTGTTAATAAACAAAATTACTAATTGTTTTTTATTACTAACCATGAATTATTGTTGTGATACACTGTGTCATACTTTTCAGTCCCTTTTTCAGAACAAAAAGTTCCTAAAAATAAGTTGAAAGAATGGTCAACAGTATCAGTTTCCTCTTGAAACTTCCTTCAGAATTTGCCTGAGACCACTTTACTGTCTGTTTAGTCTAGTGCTGCACAGTTTTTTTCTTCTGCAGTTGCTAGTGTGACTGCTGCTTTATTCAAATTCAAAATTATCCAGTTAGCTAAATAAACAACAAAAGTAATGCAATCAAAGCTATGTGCTTTGCTGCAAATAGTCACACACACTTTTTTGTCTTTTGGACTGTCAGGAGTTGAACAAGTGTCTTTCAGGAAGCTCTGTGGCTGTGCTAGCACGCAGCTGTCCTGTGCTGGTGTGTTTTGCTGCGGGGTAGGACATGTACAGGGCTATGACCATGGTAATGTGGTTACACAGCTCCTTGGCCAGAGCCAGCTCCAGCTTAGGCCTGGAGCGTGTGATCCTCTACCCCTCTGCTGCTTTGCAAATGGTACTTGGATATTTTGGAGTAAGAACATCAAATGCTTCTGCCTTTGCAACTGTACCCCTTAAACACTTTCTTGTCTATAAATAAGAAGTGCAATGCACATTTATTGGGGCTGGTAAAGTTCAAAACTTTGAAGTTTAAAACTGTTTCAGAGGATTTTTTTCCCTGCATATTTTTTTTAAGACATCTTGAAGAATTGTGCTAGTTTTTGCTGTGTTCTTAGTGCTAATGATTATGTTCAGAGTACTTTTGAACAAAACATTGTTTAGAGCTGTTAAAGCTAAAGACTTGAATGTGCACTTTGCCTTGTATGGGAAAATGCAATGGGATTTGTTTGGTCACCTCACTTCCTCTTCGAAGTGCAGATAAAAATCAAAGAACTATTATGAAACAGTTAGGCAGTAAAATTGCCTTCCTCGGCAGAAAATGCCAAATAATATTATTAACAGAAATGTACCCTAAAGGTATCTTGGCCTACCATAAAGTACATGAAAGTAACAGAAAGCAAGTTCACTCACAAAAAGTTTAAAGTCAGTTCAGCAAAAAGTTGCAGTATGTAGTCCTGTCTTAGATAAGTTACAACTTGAGAATTCCATGAGAGCATCCAGAGATGATGAATACTTAGAAATGAATCTAGGTATGTTTAGCTAGAAGGTAATGAGGTAGGTTCAACATGAACCAAGCAGTAGACTCTGCTAAAGTTTTGCTTTATGACTACAATAAAATTCAATTCATTAAACGTACAAAAAACATCATCACTTTTTCACTGGAAGATACTGTGAATCTGTTTAAAAGATTAAACTGTGCTTGCTCCCAAAGCTCCTACTGTTTATTGACCCTCAAAGCATTTCTATTACACAATGCAAATGAAAAATAGAGATGACTCATGCTTGAAATCTCAAGGGCTACCATCTCAAATGACCATGGGTGGGGGCAGCTTTCTTAAACTTGTATTTTTTTTAAGTGCACGCCCAGTCCTCTGTATATCAGAATGTCTGCAACGAGAGAATTTCTTCAAAATGCAAATAAGAAAGCCTAATATGTTTTTTTTGTTTTTTTTTTTTTTTTTTTTTTAAAAAAAAAAAAAAAAAAAAGAGGAATTTGCATTTGAATGTGAGCTCCTTAGGGAAAAAGGAAGGTGTATTTTCCAGTTCTAGTGCTCTTCTTGTTGACTGTCCTTACAGAATTTTGGAAAACTCATACAAACATGAGAAAAACCTCTCCCAGCCTACAGTCCACTTTTTGGTAGACAAAAGACTACTGGTGCAGTACACAAGGAGGAACATTTACTCTTCCCTCTTCCTTTTTTAAGTATGTAATTAATTTCACTACCTAAATTATGAGCCGTGTCTGAGAAGAAAACACCCTAATGTGAATGGTGAGAGAGGATGGAGTTTCTGAAAAGCGAGGAGGGTAAATATAAAATCGATGGCAGCATTTCTTGCCAAAATGAAAGCTGAAGAGCCAGTGAGGCTCCCAGAAGGAATAGAGAGTTATATTTAGAACTGGGACAAACATAAGTACATTTTCTGTGAATCAAATTCTGAAAAACACCTAGGGAGATTATTTTCTTCATCTTTATTTGCAAAACAAAATGCACCTGGCATCCTAATTTCCTTACATTGTCAAAGGCTGTCATTGAAATGATCATCAGAAGCATAAGAGGGGGAGATGAGCACCCTTGAACTATGAGTTTAAGAATTCTTAAACAAAACATTTGTCAATGCTTATGTTTGTAGAGCTGACAATATCTGAAAATAGATCAAGAAGAACTTCACCAGGCCCAGGGAAGCACCTAGCAATTGGAAGCAAAAAAAGATAGAAAAGTTAGAAAGTATCAATGTAACTTTTACCTGCAGTATCCAGTAATAAGCCAGAAACAGGAATATTACATCTGGCTTTGAAAACTGTAAAACAATGTGATGCCCAAAAGATGGGCTGGAAATAAAACCCCATAGCAGTGTCTATAGAGCAGGTATTTGTTTATTGCAGTGCTGGCATCAGGGAGATTTCTCCTCCTAACTCCCCCACCTTTGTCAAGTGCTGCGGTGCATTTATACAGTAAGTGTTGCTCAGTGTCACTACACCACCATCACATACTCACCAGAACTAATTTACGTCATGTGAGCTCATGGTTATTAGACAGTTCTTTTGCACTGTGCTTGCGCCTCCCCAGTTTGGGGCTTGTGGGGGGTCTTTGATGAAGGCTTCCAAAGTCTTCTTCACATCTGAACTTTTCAACTTTGTCTTAGGAGCATGCATAGTTATGATGTTCCTTGGTCTGTTTGGTCTTAACTGGTCTAAATTCTTTATTTGGTGGCTAATTGGCTTTATATTTGCCAATTTCTCATTAGTACTATACTTACCTATCTCTAAAGCTACCCACCTAGTGAGTTTTTTCTTCTTTTTTGTCTATTCAGCATTAAGCAACTAGTTAACCATATACTAGTTATAGTATAGTGTATACTAATTAGCCATTACATTGTATAGATAATTTTTTCAGGTTATATAGGTATACATTATGTCAGGTTATATAGATATAAAAGTTATGATTCACGTTATACAGATATAAAAAAAGTAATGATTTAGCTTATATGGATAACAGGTTATATAAATATATCAGGTTATATTGATATCTTATAACTCAAGCTATATAAGCACCTTGTAACTTTGACCTCAGTTATGCAGGCACCAACTGTACATCAGTTATTTACTTTCATTGTGCCCTGAAAATGCAGGGGAAGATAACAGCAAATAGGGCTTTACATCTGTAAGTCTCAAATTGATTTGATCTACACTCTCTTTTTGTGAAGTAGTTTGTTACTGAGAAAGAATTGGAAAGTAAAATACAATGATAACTTAAACGTCACTAGTTGGATCATCAGAGTCATGCAAGTCACAACCTTTCCACTGCAAAATGCTCGTGTAGCTAAACACAGACCTAGCCAGTCTGTCCATTGTATATTTACTGTGTGTGGGAGGGAAGATTATCAGTTCTTCTTTGGCTGTTTACAGAGCTTTTGCTGAAGTCTTCTGTGGCCACATGTCCTCTGAAATTTGTCCTTGCTTGTACTGCTTGTCTCTTTGTGTCCTTGTTTAAAAAAGTTGGGTGGAAACAGTACATTTATCTCTGCTGTTGGAACAGCAGAGTAACATTTGTCATAATGCCTGATGAGACAGGGATATATGTTGAGGGATCAGACTGAAATACTTCGTTATTACTATAGAATATGTATTTTCTTTGTATTTTTTCCCCTTTAGTCCAAGTATATTTCATAGATGCTGGTAATAACAGTATTTTTCTGTCGCACATTTTCTCCTTTTCCATCTTCTTCTGGAATACCCACTGTCCAAGCTACCAGATTTTAGCCTAGTCATTAACTAAAATGCCAGTGAAACAGAAAGATGTCTCTCACTTCCCTTACCACAAAAAAAGATACTGAAACGGCTGTGTTTGTCATCAGTCACAGTGAGTGCATTCACAGTGCTGTGTGTAACTCAGATTGACCTGGCGATTTTCTGCCCTGCCCTTGTGAGACCCAGCCTGGACTATGGCACACAGTTCTGGGGTGTCCAGCATAAGAAGATATGGAGCTGTTGGAGCAAGTCCAGAGGAGGCCATGGAGTTGCTAAGAGGATTGGAGCACCTCCCTTATGGAGACAGGCCAAGAGAGCTGGGGCTGTTCAGCTGGGAGAAGAGAAGATTGTGTGGAGACCTCACAGCCCCTTCTGGTACCTGAAGGGGCCTTCAGGGAAGCCAGAGAGGGCCTTGTTGTGAGGAACTGTAGTGACAGGATAAGGGGGAAGGGGTACAAACTGAAAGAGGGAAAATTTAGGTTCGGTAATAGGAATAAATTCTTTATAGTGAGGTGGTGATGCACTGGAGCAGGCTGTGGATGCCCCATCCTTGGAGTTATTCAAGGCCAGGCTGGATGGGGCCCTGAGCAGCCTGTTCTGGTGGAAGGTGTCTCTGCCCAGGGCAGGGGGATAGAACAAAATGAGCTTTGAGGTCCATTCCAACCCCTTAGCATTCTGTGATGTTGTGGGTCTGTGACTGGCCAGCCTGTGCAGCCCAGGCTGTGAGCAGGCTGGGTACGGCCTGCGGGAGAGGCGGTGCTGCAGTGAGAGCCTCAGGTACTCCCAGGGCAGCTTCTGGTAGAGCTGGAGATGAAGGAGCAGGTGGGTCAGAGGAAGTACTTTCCCAATTCAGTGCAGTCTCAATGGACAGTTTTCAGTTGTGAAATCTTGCCGTGGCCTTTACTGTTTTCTGCCTTTGGGGCATGCAAACAGCTCTTACCCTTTCACCAAATATTTGCTTGCACTCATGTTACAAATTAGGAGAGCGTTTCACACCCGGCTCTTAGGTAATTGAGAACTACTGGGTCAGTATAGCTGGGCTGGCTTGCACTACAGTACTTGTTGCAGAAATAGACTCTTGACATTTATAAATGGATTTTGTTTTCTGATTGACTTTAAGCGCATATATGTTCTGAGGTAGTAAGCAGAAGCAATGAACATAAAAGACAACAGTAATGTTTTTCTTGAAACCAAAAATAAATATTACCCTTGTTATTAGCTGAGTAAAATATTGTATTAAGCAGCAGTATTTTTTAAGCAGTAGTAAGAGAAACAATTTCCTAAGGTGACTTGTGATTTTGCTATTTCAAGTAGAATGTATATATTTAAACTTGTATCAGGATCCACTAAAACTGATTTCCCCTCTCCTTGTTTGTTGGGACATAGGTACCAGTATTTACACTGTACAGGCATAGTGAGAGCTCTCCAACTCTCAGCTTTGAACAGCTGAGTAATAGAAGCTCAACTTTGAGCTTCTATTGCATTGCCAGAGCACAGAAGTACTCCTCAAAATTGGTTAGGTTTGGTTAGACTTTCTCTGGATTTTCACTGCCCTTTGTGATGTACCAAAATGTGCAAGAGGAAAACATGTAGAAGTCTGCCTGTGAGAAAGAAAGAAAAATGAGACCTCATGAACTTTTTTTCCTGTGAGTAACTTGCATTAATATTGCTGGAGTTTGTTTTTATAAAAGCACAGACATGATGTAGAAACTGAATCATTTCCTTCAGTTTCCTTTCCTTCAATCTTTCTAAGCTGTAATTAGCCACCAGATCCTTCTAACTCTTACTGCTATTTCATCACAGTCTTCTCAGCTGTGGAAATGTTCTCTCATTCTTGTCTGTGTTAGGTATAAATCTGGAAAATCAAAACTTGCAGAGAGCCTGACAGTATGTACTCGTTTGTTTATTGTGCTGCATCTTCCTTGCTATGTGGTATTTCTTACCCTTGGAGTAATCTCTTTTTATGTCATCTGTTTTTGAAATCCCAGCCTTGTTCTGTCCTGTACCGAACAAATTCAGGACGACTAAGTACCAGCTAAGTTCCTTTCCAAAAACTGACTAACTGGACTAACTGAACACTCACATACTTAGGTCAACTCAATTTTTTTTTTTTTTTTTTTTTTTTTTTTTTTTTTTTTTTTACTGCATAAAACCACTTTTCCAGTTAAAAATCCTGAATGCTCACTGTGGTTTCCAAGATGTTTACATCTGCCTGGATGCTAGAGAAATTGCAGAAATGGTTGTTACTTACTCATACTGGATTGTTTTGGAAGATTTCAGAATTTCTGGGCAGGAGCCAGCCCTGAGCACTTACACTAAAGTCAGAATTTGTCTCCATTTGAAGCTGGCAAGAGCTCCGAGAGTTCTGGTGCAAAGGAACCAGACTTCCTCTAGTGTTGCTTTTAAACTAAAAACAATCTGCTTTGGAGATTCCAGTTTTCTTCACAAACTAGAACACAACCCTTTTCCTTTCTAATGTCATCTTCCTTACTAGATTACTTTCCTAACACTATCTTTGAAGCAGACAGAAAATAAAGTTGTTTTCTTACAAATATGCTATTCCATAGTAAATTGGATCCCTGGCAAGCTTTTTAACACCAGAGGAAGGATTGTAAGCAGTGTTGTTGATATACTTTCACTATTAAGCCTTTAGAGTGCTTTGGGCTTGGGCTAATTAAAGCCTTTCCTAGTGATGATATAATTTGCTGCCTTATTAAAGTTAAACTGCATAGGATAAAATTTCTAGCTACAGGTACTTCATTTGATTTTGAATTGCACTTAAAAATTCTAGTAGTGTGTGTAAATGCTGAGTAAGTTGATTCTGTTCAGTTTGGCGAGTCAAATGCAGAGAAGATTAAGGCATTTCCTCCTCTGAGAATAGTCACTTCCAGAGGCATAAACCTTCTCTCTGTCCCCCATACACACTTTTGCTCTTATGTAGTCCCATAAGCTTTTGTGACTATTTAAAAGGGTTTTTTTGCCTATATTGTTTATTGTTGCCAGTTGTTTCTTAGATTTGAGTTAAAATAGGAAGAGAGGGATGTCTCTCTGAAATTAAAGCACATGTTCTGGAACAGAACTCTGTTCTATGACCCTGGCTACAGGACAGGAGTAGAATGTTGTATATTATCTCTCTGAAACTTTTATTTAAGGATATAAAAGTCAGATTATACTTAGATAACATCTCTTCCATCTCTGGCAGCCCATAAAGTACAGTGTCAGGCAGGAGTAAACTTGGCCTGTAGAATTTTTGTAAACACTCATATATAAAAGCCGTAAGTGAAACATTACCTCATGAGTGAGGTTTCCAGCATGTACACTGTAACATGTCACTGCAAATGTTAAATGATCTCCAGACCACTTCAAAATTGATAGAAGCTGATTCACCAGAGGAAAATCCTTAGGAAATGCTGAAAACCAGCTATCTTGGTTTTTATAGATAGAAACAACATCTATTTTTGTTTGGTTTCATTTTTTCTTGTAGTCATGCCTGACGCACGCTGCTCTTTCTGGGAACATGCATTTCCTGCATCAAGAACTGGAAGCTCTGCTGTTTCCAAAACAGCTAGACAAGCATCTGAAGAGGCTAGTTCTGTTCAACAGTCAAGAGAAATAATAAGCTTTATAAACCAATGGAAAATATTACATATTCTAAATATTCCAGTGTTAAATACCAGCTTTATCTTATTGTGAAACTTTTCATGAATGCTAAATTTTATTTGTAATGAATGAGGAAATTTATGAAGAACATTACTGTTATACTTTAGTAATATGTAGTTGTCTTACCTTGAAGTGGCCTTGATGATGCATTGACATGAGCATTGCATCCCATCCTTTCTCTTAAAGTCTAATTAAGTAGGAGATTGAAGGCATAAGGTATAATTTGAGTAGCTAAGTTTGGCTTCTAACTGAATACAACTGGTATGGAGGTACCTTTGCATGTTGAATATGTCAGTCTTTTATATGCAGTATATTTAAGAGATGATAAATACTTACTTAGCACGAGTTTGGGATGATCCTGCAATGAATCAAAATCTTATACAACCACGTGCAAATGCCAGTAACTCTAAAAACATTCTAGCACCTCTTCTTTATATTTCAAGAGAAAAATCTTTGTAGGAGAATTTTGCAAGGGACATTTAACTCATTTTCAGTCTGTAAAAACTGATTAAAATCTCAGACTTATGGGGAAGGCCTTTAAAATATAACTAGGTTAAACATCAGTTAAAGCTTTCTGCAGTAGACCTCTTGGAGCCTTATCTCTGCAGTTACACACAGCCATCTTTTATTACACTGGTCATGGGACCAATGAGGCCTCACTGCCTCTATAAACATGCTTTTGTTCTGGAAACTCTTCTCTTACCTCAATACCCCAAATCCACTTGATGTTCTCTTGGGCAATGTGTGCTATGGGTAGTCCTGAGTTCGTGTTTGTACTGATATTCCTCTATCAATAGTGACAAAGGGCTTCTTGTCCTGCCTTGAGTCAGAAGAATGGACCATATGCAGTATGAAAGTCTCTTCCTTGTCTTTCTGGGTTTCATTGGTAATTAAATTGCCTTAAGCTTCTGTTTTATTCAGAACATGTTTAAATACAAAAGGGAGGAAGTGGTGTCGCATAAAAGCTAAGCTCCTTTTTGGCAGCTTCGTCTCTTGTCTGTCCAGTGTAGTTTGGAAGCTTAATGTTTTCCTGTATTGTAATGGCTCTCCCTTGTATGGGTTGTGTTGCACTTCTGTCTGAATTCATAGCCTGTGCTTCTTAGGGGCAGTAGGGTGGAAGTTCTAAGGATTCCTCCTTTCTGCAAGGCAAAAAACATCCCAAATTCTAATATGTTTTTCTGTTTTACTATAGATCTAATCAACACTGAAGAAATCTCAGTCATCACTGTAAGATCCCTTGTAAGTACACCTCTGTGTGTGTGAGGTTTTGCATGAGCATGTTCAGAGGAAAAAGCCACAGTTGTATTTTTGGGACTCACTAAGTCTTCCCAATTGATGTCTTTTAAGAATAACAACTGATTTTTGTCAGGATTGAAATGTGATTTTTTTTAATTACTCAAACTATATACAAATTAGCTGAGTTTTCTGTTTTTATAAACACTTTCTAAAGTATTACAAATTAACCTGAAATTCCAAAATGAAAGAAATGGAACCTTCCTCTCCTCCCTTCCTAAATTAGCCAGTTCTTGATTATTAGCCAGTAGTATTTCACAGCAGCACCACTTCTGAACAAGCTCCTACACAGCCCAAAGAAAAACTGTGGTACTGTCTCATTGTGTTAAATACTTTGCAGTACTCCAGCAACTCTGTTTTTTATCCAAGTCAGTGTGCCTGGTCCTATGTTCATTGTTGGAAGGTGAGGAGCAGCCAGAGTTCCCCCTGGGGTCTGTTAACTTGTAGCATTATGTGTAACCATGGGTGTGTCCTGCCAGTTCCTTAGCATGTCTTAGAGCCGTGGCTGGCTTGGCTTTGAAATACAGACTCAACTGCTGGTTTTGGAGCACTGAATTAACTGGGATGAAAGTGTCATACAAGATTTGTGTTATAAACCCATAATCCTTCATTTTAGAGAACTGGAGCTTTGGGAAGTAAACTGATCTCTTTTCTGCTGAGGTTGATGGTGAGGCTCACGAGAGCAGAATAAACATGTATGTTTTGAAAAGAATGTAGCATTCATTTTTTATAAAAAGAAATATGCAAAATACTTTCATCCATACAAGTCTGAGCTTAGTTCAGTTTGGCTTAGTTTATTATACTATCATTCAGCAGTAATTTTATTCTGTAGTTGTAATTACTAAATTAATGTGGTGGTCATGTTGTTTTAAATATCTGCAGATCTCTGAGTCTTACATGACCTCAAAGCTGTTGATATTGGCTACAACACAACTGCTTATATTGAAATTCTCATTAAATAACCCACCAACCTGTTAACTGACTTCTGTCTGCTGTAAGTAGCAGTTGTCTTATTTAACCTGAAATGTTAATTGTAGCCTCCCTCATCACCTGAGGGTAGCAAATATATTAATAAAGATGGTATTTTGAGGTGTGCCTACGTTCTTTTAACTCTTGATGGAGCCCTGAGAATTTCCCTATTCTCATCCATTCTGTTCATCAGATGGTGTCTGTGACAGCCTGGGCTCTGATGGCGGGTGTCAGTGTCACTGGCTCCCCTGCCTGTCTGAGGTTCTGCCCTTGCTTGGTGCACCTGTGCCTTCTATTTTCCCCTCTGTGGCAGCGTGGGTGGTGTGTTAGCACAGCAGCCAGGTGAAGATAACCACCCCTCTCTCACGTGCCAGGGCAGACTGTCCTAGGCCAGTGGGCTGGCCATGACTGGGGTTTGCTGTGACAGTTTTGTTTTTCTCCCACTCACCACCAGTCCTTATTTAGGCCCAGTTCTCCTTAATGAGGAAAGATTTCTGACATGCAGACAAAATCTTGCCAAATTGTACTTTATTTTAAATTGAGTTAAATTGGTCAGATTTTATTCTGTTTTCCATACTTGGAGTTTGAAATGCATGTATTGAAGTATTTTTTGAAATTGGAAAAGCTAATCTGCATTATCCCTTTCCAAGAGTCTGACATTCAGAGTTGAAAAGTAGAAGATTAAAAATGCAGTTGCTGGAACAAAGTTAATACAGCAGTTTTGGAATATTATATCGTTTTTAGATTACAGCATGTAGACTTTTGAGCCTATATACTATTTTTGAGTATATCAAGAGACATTTTAATCTGAATAGAACTTGATAGAATATTTTGAAAAGCAGTAAAGCAATCTGCTGTACCTTTTCTCTGTAGTACAAATACTTAGTGGGAAAACAAGTGTTGACCTTTCCCTTTATTACGCAATTGTGTCATTACTCAAGTAGCTTAAAAACAATATTATGTTGTGAAGGACAGACTTCATCTCAACAGCCCTGAACTATTCAAACAGAAATAGTGGGGAAAAGTCTGTGAAAAGTAAATATTTGTGAATGCAAGAAACAAGTATGGAAAAGATTCATCCTCTTTCATCCCCAGAGCAGTTCACTGCTCTGTTGTGCAGTGATGCTTTTGAAGTGAGTTCTTAGAAGGAGTAAAACTAATTAACTGACTGTAATATTACTAATTTAATTATTTTTTCTTTCTTTTTCCTGCTCTCTGCTTGGCACTGGTTTTCGCCCGTAGGTGTCCACTGTTGGCTCTCAAAGGTTACTAAAATTTTGCAGCTGCTCTGAATCAGCACTACCTAAGCTTCACCTACTGTTGCTTCTCCCTGCACCACTCTGCACTGCTGCCTTGCTCTTGTCTGCTTCAGAACTCCATAAGAGAGTTTCTCTTTTAAATACCCACATGAAATTTAGGCTAGAAATGTGTGCCATTCTCTTGCTGCCTGTGTACTTGTTAATCTGGTTGTACAGTATGCTGGTATTTATTCCCTGGTATTTTCTTACCAATGCCAAGAAGAAAAAGGCTATGGCAAAGCGGTTAAAAGCTAAACCCGTCTCGGACAAGCCAGGGAGCCCCTACCGCTCTGTCACTCACATGGACTCACTAGCAAACATAAACATCCCTGGAGCAGACACACTGGACAAGCTCTTTGACCATGCTTTAGCAAAGTTTGGGAAGAAGGACTGTCTTGGAACCAGGGAAATTCTGAGTGAAGAAAATGAAATGCAACCAAATGGAAAAGTATTCAAAAAGGTAAAACTTAATGATTTTTTACTTAATTCTGACTTGCGTTTGAGCTGCTTTGTATCTTGCCTCAACAATGCATGTCCCTTTGGAGCTCTTCTTCAGTCATCATCTAATAAACCATTCATTTTATGGTAGTTGAGGTATAACAGAATATACAGGATGCACTGTTTATTCTACTTCAAGTAAAATGAAAGCAATTTCTTAATGAATGGCAGACTGTGTACTCATGGTGTTAGGCACCAGCTCACATCAGCCACTAGAGCTATACCAGAAGCTTCTTGTCATGGAAATTCATTGTTTTTTTTTTTCTCTCAAGTTAATTCTAGGAACTTACAGATGGTTATCCTATGAAGAAGTAAACGAGAAAATTACTCGCCTGGGGAATGGACTGACTGCCCTGGGACTAACCCCAAAAAGCACTGCTGTCATATTCTGTGAGACCCGAGCTGAGTGGATGATTGTAGCTCTCACCTGCTTCAAGTACAACTTCCCTCGTGAGTGCTCAACGTGGTTACTTCTAATGTACTTTAGAACCATTTCTCAGCACAGATCTGGCTGTTAAGTATTTTGACTCTGCCAGTCTTGTCATTGGAGGTGTAAGAATTTCACAAACTTTCTCTCCTGATGGTCTTAGTTTTCTGTCAATTGTATGCATTGTGGGTGTCCCTAAAATTAACTTGCTCATACTTATGAAACTGCTTTTTTATGATTTTATTGTACTATGTTCTAGATGTTAAAATGACAGAATAGTCCACTTACTATTCAGGTTGTTTTAAATATTCTGAAGATGTCAGTAGTTGCATTTAAGATGTCAGTAGAAGCATTTCTTCCACAAAGTGTGGGATGTTTTTATAGTATTTTGTGTCTGTATCCTAAATTATTCATCCAAAAGATGAAATGGTTATCAGAAGAGATGAATGGTAATTCATAATTCATTACAATTATGTATGGGTGGTTTTTTTGTTTTGTTTTGTTTTTTTTGGTTTTTTTTGTTTGTTTGTTTTGTTTGTTTGTTTGTTTTTGGGTGGGTTGTTGTTTTTTTTTTTGGCGGGGGGGGGGTTTAATTCAAGCTGTCAGAAATCCCTAATGGGAGTTAAACTTGGTGAGCTGCAGTGGTTACTGTGCACTCCAGTGCCCATTCTGCACACAACACACTGTGAACCACAGCCTATTTTTTTTTTGCTTGCACTGGGCTGTCTCTTTTTCTCCCAGCAGCAGTACGAGCTGCCTGTGCAAGGAGCAGCTTGTACAGCAGAGTGTGCAGAGAGGCTGTTCAGGGGCAGTAGTGGAAGAGATGAACTTGCTACTGAAGTAGGAGACTATGGCTAATTAGGTCTGGATCCCGATATTTTGAAAGGCAGTAAGAAATAGCTGTATAACATTACTCTTTTTCCTGTGCTGTGTGAACCCTATCTCACAGCACTGTTAAATTCCTTTAATGGTCTTTGGAGGTTACAGTTTGAGATAGCAAATTATATTAAAGGAGGGTTTTTTTCAGTAGAGAGAGAATGGGGAGAGGTGAACTCCATTGTGCCTGGGAGGCACTTAATGGCATTCCTCTAGCCAGTCTGGGTTAAAAATAATCTGGCAGTGTGAAAAACAGTCCGATTCCTTAGCCCGATTCTCTGCTTTGCTGCCATCACTAATTCCATGGGAGCAAGGAAAGTAGCTGACAGTGTCCAAAGAGCTGCCTGTAGCTGTGCCCAGCTTTAAGCTGGTGCCCTGTATTGTCTGAGTGTTATCTCTCCCCCTGAGCTGTGGCTGCAGAGAGCTCAGGGGCAGAACACCTGCTCTTAGTTGCTTACTCTGGGATTGCTTTGTACATCATTGTTGGGGTTTGGTGCATCTGTTTGTTCTGATAATTTCTGCTATAGGAAAAGCAGAATTATTTTGGGAGGATGTAGATGACCATTCTAGGTTCCTTCCAACTGCCTGACCACTTCAGGGCTGACTAAAAGTTTCAGCCTGTTACCTAGAGTGTTGTTCAAAGGCCTCCTAAACAGTGACAGTCTTGGGGCATCAACCATCTGTCTAGGAACCATGTTGCAGTAATTGACCATGCTCTTAGTAAGCACATGCTTCTTGCCCAGCTGTCCTCCTTGTTCCAGAGATCTCTTGTGCCATAAAATTTCTGATGTGGAAAAATCAAAACCTGTATTATTTCCAAATTAGAAAATTCCCAGTTGAATGCTTTCCAGTAAGATAAAGCAAGAGCTTTTGCATTTAGTTTTACTTTTACCCTTCTTTCATGTCCTCTCCCACCCCTGTGACAGTTGTCACTCTCTATGCCACCCTGGGGGAAGAGGCAGTGACCTATGGTCTCAACGAGTGTGGAGCGTCATATCTGGTCACGAGTGTGGAACTCCTTGAGAGCAAACTTAAGGTAATTTGGTATCATCTTCACCTGCTATAAGCAACCCTACAGTTCAGTCAGTACACTACTAAACATTTAATTTCTCTTCTGTAGACTGCACTGCCACAAGTCTCCTGTCTGAAACATATCATTTATGTGGACAAGAAGACTGTCAATAAATCAGAATACCCTGAAAATGTGGAGATTCATAGCATGCAGGCAGTAGAAGAGCTGGGAGCCAAACCAGAAAACTGTAAGTGAATCACTTCACAGAGGACTGACTAATCAAGCAGTGTTAGCACCGGGTTTAAGAGGGACCTTAGCAGAAAACCCCTCATCCAGCAAAGGGTGGCTTTTGTCACCAACAGAGGTAGTGGCAGGTTGCCAATTCATCTTCCAGCTCCCTTTAAATAAACAAAAAACTCATTTTAGAATATCTTTTGTTCATGTGTCATGTATGTCAGGATAAAACTTTGTTTTTAACTTCTAAACCATAACCAGAATAATTTAATACTTCATCTTCATTTTAGGAAATGAAATAGAAACTGGTTTAATGTTTCATTTTCTGCTACTCTTGCCTTTTATTTATCTTACTGTCACTATTTTTTATTAGAAAAGACGAGAAAGCACTTAAAGCTTTTTTGGTTGTTTGCTTGAAAATGTCCATTATCTTAACCAAGCTGTAGTTAAAAAGCATTTAAGGCTAGAGGAATAACAGTTACATTCCTTGCTCCATTGGGCTGCTAGGAGTGACTGTAAACATCTGCTTTAAGGAAGGAAAACCCAACCCTGATGATCTGTTCTTACATCAGCAGTCTGTAATTAACCATGTCAGTCTCTGGAATAAAGGAGGGGATAAACTGGCAAAGGAGCTTTGGGAAACACACATTCATTACAGCTGCTTATCTCTGATCAGCCTGAGGTGCTGATACAGACCTGCAGTGACCCTAATGGGTGTTTTTTCTTGGGCTTGGTCTCTGAAAAGTCTGCTTCCTTGCAGACACTGTGAAAGCCATGAAAGCTGGTGATTGTCATTGCAAACAAAAATCAGAAGTCGAGTGTTTTAAACTAACTGCTTTTCTACTAAACCTGCAGCTGAGGGGGTTTATGTAAACCTGAGGAGGGTTTATGTAAATTTTTTTTTAATGTTGAGGCTGGGGGGGGAGTTAAAAGCAATCTTACCTGTACAACCTTGGCTTTGAAAGACTGATGGACAGAAAAGCTGACTTCCAGCTTTTTGAGGTGTTGGCTTTTTGGTTTTTTTTTTTTACCCAACTTGCTGTTTATCATCAGTACTGTATTCTCCCCCTTTGCAGCCTTTGACAGTTTTATTTGGTCTTTGGAAGATTCCTTTCAGTCAGCTATAAACTACAATGACAAAAGTGTCACCCAGATTGTGTAGATGCTCAAATACTCATCATTCCTTTCAAAATTGGTCTTCCCTCTCTTCCTCTTAAAACCAGATGACTACTTTCTCCAGCACTGACCATGCAACAGCTTGCTGTGCTGGCCTTCCATGAAGGACCTGTTTCACACTGATTACAGACATTTTCACATTGATTAATTACAGAAATAATTTAGAAAGTAGATAATAAATAAGTTTTTCTCCTGAATTTTGTAGCAAGCATTCTGCCAAGCAGACCTGTTCCTACAGACTTGGCTTTAGTAATGTACACCAGTGGCTCTACTGGGAGACCCAAAGGAGTGATGATGATGCATAAAAACTTAATAGCTGGAATGACAGGACAGTGTGAGAGAATACCTGGACTGGGGTAAGAAACACTTCATTGTCTTGTGCACAGAGAGATAAAACAACCAGTGTGAACTTCCCTTGCTTGAATAATACGCCCTTCTAGCTGTTTTCTCACATGCTGTTGCTTCTTTTATTATTATTACCCATAGCTCTAAGTCTGTGATGGATTTTTGCACTTTTGAGTATCAGAGGATACCACTAGATAAGAGATTCCTCCTCTAGTGCAACTTGGGAAATGTTTTTTGACATTTTCAGGCACCCAGAATCAGTTTAGGAAGCATGTCAGAGCCTAGCACTTCAGTGACCAGGAGACACTGCTCTGGGTGCACGTGCTGCAGAATCTGCTCGAGTACAGTTCACTGAAAGAGCAGAGAAGTAAGAAATTATGCACTCACAACAGTAAAACCAAGTGCAGATTCCTTCACATTAATGTTTTGAGGAAGCTTTTCCTGAAGTATGTCTATTTGTCTCTGCATTCACAAAAGGCTCAGTAGCTGAAATAAGCCCTGTTGTCAGACTGCTGTTGTGAGAGGATATAAACACAGTTGTGGCTTGGTGCTGGAAGCTGCTGTTCAGTGATAGCTCTAAGGTTCTTGCTGAGAAATCTTTGAGCAATTAGTTTCTGAAACCAGCCTCAGTACTTCAGTAATTAGCTCTCTTTCTAGTAATGTATCCTAGAAGAAGATGACTGACAGGGCTTTGTAAATCATTGGTCATTATTTTAAAGTGAAATGAAACCTCCCACAAGGAGAGGAAATAGCATTAAAGGACTAGGGAATCAGAGTTTCCTAGAAAACATGGCAAATCCTGTAATTTATACTGATTTCAGTAAGGGCAGATTTCCCCAATTTGTTTATATACTGTGGCTGAAATCACACTGGTCTTGTGTGCAGGAGAATAAGCTCACCTGGGATCCAGGTCAATCAAAAAGTAATAACTAAACACACAATAAAATGGTTAAATGGTATTTTTCAGTCCACTTGTGACTCATGGTTAATTATTTTTTCTTTCCCAGACCCAAGGACACTTACATTGGTTATTTGCCTCTGGCCCATGTGTTAGAACTGACAGCAGAAGTTTCTTGCATCACTTACGGCTGCAGGATTGGTTACTCCTCTCCACTCACTCTCTCAGATCAGGTGAGGGCTAACAGAGCAAGGTGGGGAGCAAACTTCAGCTTTTGCAGCCTGTCCTCTCCTTGCTCAGCTTCCTCCTTCAGTAAAGAAATACTGATGCATATGGTACAGTTCAGAAATGTAATTTTTTTTCAGAAAATGATGCAAATTAACATTCCTGGTGAACAACAGCAGTAGGTTGTACCATATAAATTTTATTAAAAACTTTGCTTTTATGATACTTAGGAAATCTAAAAGCAATCCTAATAAATGCATATAGTGTTATCCACTGGATAACAGGGTAAGAACAGCTCTTAATAGATCAGCTGAACTGTTTAAAGTGATCTTAAGTTTTGGTCTCACTTTATCAGTTCTTTATCCAGTTATTGCAGATCTTCTATTTAGTCCTTTGCCTTTCCCCCTTTAACAATTCAGATAAATAAGAGTAAATTAAGCCAGAATAGATACCTCTGTGTGTTTTGCTTGTAGAGAGATTTGCATCAAGCAAAACAAGCTCCCAAAGGAAGATGGAGGAGAAAGCAAGTACTAGAGGGAGGAAGTAAGAGAAAGATAAACAAAGTGAACCTGTAAAAGATTGAGTATTTTGGTTGAAATAGATGTTAATCATTACCCTTTCCTTATCAATGGGGGCAAAATGACACAGGAACAGGGGAAAATATTTGAACAAATATCTCCTCCTTTTGTTAGCCCTTTAGTTTTCAAGCACTGTTTTGTTTTCTGCTTCATAAACTGACATATTTTCCTTATTACAGTCAAGTAAAATTAAGAAGGGAAGCAAAGGAGACTGTACTGTACTTAAGCCTACACTGATGGCAGCTGTGCCTGTAAGTATGCAGAAGCAGATAACGTCCAGCAAAAAAAGTTCTGTCTCTTTTATGCTAGAAAAAAGTATTTACTAACATGTTTTGCTCTTCACACATAAGTAACCTGTCACTAATAAGAAAAGAGAAAACACAGACATTCCAGCTGTTGGGGGATTGAACTGAGTACTGAGTACTGATGCTGCAGATGAACACAAGAGTCTGCCTGTACTAAAGCCAAGATCCTTTTTGATCCAAACCTGTCAATGTTTCAGTAGTTACAAGTGGTGTTTTACTGGGCTACTGACACAACAATAGGACGCTGTCAGAGTCTGGAACTCTTTTTTTGCACAGGGCAAACAGGGTGGTTCTGGCCAAGAGGGAATCTACTGGAAGGATATGGGCATTTGGCTCAGTCACAGACTTAGCAAGTCAAGGTAACACCGAGGCTGAGTGTCTCTTGCTGTTCTCAGGGTTAGGCCAGGCTTAGGCTTCTCTCAGAGGAAAGAGTGATCAGATCACTCCTGTAACTCCTCTTGCTTCTGCAGGTTACACTGCTCTGGGCTCCTGCACTCCACAAGGCTGTGGTGCTGTCCAGAAACTCCACAAATGTTTGTGTCTTTCTGGTGCCAAGGCCCTCCCCACATGTGCTGCCATCATGGGTGCTTTTAGGATCCTGTCACACCTGTGGCTCAAAAAACTGGTAGCACTGGGTGGTGCCACATGGTGGTGGGTAGTGAGTAGGAGGATTTAATCTAATTTAGAATACTGAGTTTTGAGATCTGGTTATTCTGCAACATCTTAGAATAGCCAAGAGTTTTAAAATCAATTTAGTCACATGCATTCTTTTGTTTTATAAAATCATAAGCACATAAAGAGGCTTGGTTGTCTTCTTGATAATTAACAGAGTGACAATAAGTATGTCTGAGAACTCCAACTTTTTGGGAAATATCCATTTTAATTTATTACATGGAGAGAAGGCACATAAATACTTCAATACATTGTGCTCCAAAACAAACTTGAAGGAGCCAATCTTTAAACTTCTATTAAATACTTCACCAGCCTGAACAATGTTTTACTTTCTGTGTATTAGGGTGACCATAAGCTTATTATTTTAATGGAAATTAATCTCTGATCTGTGACAGAATTGTGGTGGATTTTTGTCAGAATTAGAATTACTGCAACCATGTTTCTCGGAAAGTTGAAGAGCTCCCTTGGAAAAGGAAATGGCGCAATGAATTCTTAGTTCATTCCCTTGCACTTAACAATTGCTGTGGATAAAGTACAGCATCAGCACTCCCAAGCAGGACACACCTTGAGGGGAATTTACCAACCTTTAGCAAAGAGATTGAGTTAAACTTGAATTTTAAATTTTCTAAATCAGTTTGTCACCGTTTAAGTACAGGTTCAGGTGTAAATAGCTCCAAGCTGCAGGGGTCTATAAATTGGCTCATTGGTGATGTGTTAAAAGCATTGCACTTAAGTACTGCCTAACCCCACAATGCAAAGATCTTCACTCTTGTTATCCATTTTAAAGGAAGGATAATGGGGGGTGGGGGTTACTTATTACATGGGATTTAATTTACACATGCTGGTCTGTCCCATGTAGTGATTTTCCTTTTTTTTTTAACACTTTGTAGGAAATAATGGACAGAATTTACAAAAATGTCATGAGTAAAGTTCAAGAGATGAACTATATCCAGAGAACTCTGTTCAAGATAGGCTATGACTACAAATTGGAACAGATCAAGAGGGGATATGATGCACCTCTGTGTAACATGTAAGTAGCATTCACGGGCCCAGGGTGCATTTTGCCGTGGGATCTGTTAGGACAGTCTAAAAGAATGATCCTCTGAGTATCAGACAGTTCTCATCTGACATGCAAATAACACCTAATGACTAACTGAAGTAGTCAAAGTTCTTACTGGAAACAGCTAAGACATTTCACGGTAATGACTAATCTTCCAAACAGCTGGCTGGTTCATTTTCATTGCACTGCTTTTTTTTAAGTGATAAAACTGGAATGTTTGTTAAGCTACAGGAACTCTGCCTCCTCAAGTGTTACACAGGAGGTAATGGGCTTGGATTAGCCCTGCTGTCTACTAAAATCTGGGAAAAAGTTAATTTTTAAGGGGAGGAAGGAGGTTTGTGTCTTCTTACAAGAGTGAGCTAAGTGAATAATTTTTAATGCTTTTTGCCTTCTTTCAAGACTATTGTTTAAAAAAGTAAAGGCCCTGCTGGGAGGGAATGTCCGAATGATGCTTTCTGGAGGAGCACCACTCTCACCTCAAACACAAAGATTCATGAACATCTGTTTCTGCTGTCCTGTTGGTCAAGGCTATGGACTGACAGAAACGTGTGGAGCTGGAACCATTACAGAAGGTACTTAAAAACACCTGTGGAAATACATAAGTTCAGAAATAGATATGTATGGTGTTTGGTCATTCTTAATTTTTTTAAAACAAGTCAAAACACAGCTACAATACTGCAGCTGTAGTTCTACAGTAAAGTAACTTGAGATAAGATACACCCCATTCATATTTCAAATAACAAAAAATCTTGGTTTTCTTTCTTGTTTTCTCCCTAAGTTGCTGATTACAGCACTGGCAGAGTTGGAGCTCCTCTTATTTGTTGTGAAATAAAACTGAGAGACTGGCAAGAAGGTGAGAGTAGTAATTGTTCTGATTTCAGAGTAATTAATTTAGCCTCTGCCTAGCAGGTATCTTTGCCTGGCTGCTTAGCTAGGTGTAGCATATGAAGAAATTATTCTTTATCTTTGATAATAGTCATCGGTTAGTGTGCTTTAACTTCAAACTGAAGTTTTAAAGTATTTTCTTGGCAGAAGGATATACAAGTTAAGTTAAAAATAATTGCTTGGGACTGTGTTGTTTTCAGGAGGCTATACTAATAAAGACAAGCCTAATCCTAGAGGAGAAATTGTAATTGGTGGACCCAATGTCTCCATGGGATATTTTAAAAATGAAGAGAAGACAACAGAAGAGTTTTCTGTTGATGAGAATGGCCAGAGATGGTTCTGTACAGGAGATATTGGGGAATTCCATTCAGATGGGTGTCTGCAGATCATAGGTGGGTCTCAGTTTTTGATACCTTAATATATTACAAAGTATTGACTAACCATAATTATAAACATGTTATTAATACTGTTGGCTTTGCCAGAGCTAATCCACTTAAGGTTACCTATTTACAGAACTGGTGTAAAACACATTTCCAAAAGTCCTCATAGCTGTAGTAAAATGTTGGAAGTGATGCCATTTCCTAAATTTAGCACATGGACTTTAAAGAATAAATACAAGGTTAAGGTTTGGATTAATTACAAAGCTTTAAAATCAGAGTCCTTTCTTACAATCTGTGTGACAAGAAGTGTAGTGCTAGAACACTTTTTGCAGAAATCTTTATAAATTTGGCAGCTATTAGCTGCTTTAAAACTTGCCCATTAAGATCTGGTGTAGCACAAAATACACAGGTGGTATGTATGGAGAGGAATCTGTGGAAATGCTTAAGTTTAAATGAAACAATGTTTTCTTTTTTTCCCTTCCCCTGACTCCTAGATCGTAAGAAGGACTTGGTAAAGCTACAAGCAGGAGAATATGTGTCTCTCGGAAAAGTAGAGGCAGCACTGAAGAACTGCCCATTGATTGACAATATCTGTGCTTATGCCAAAAGGTAAGAGCAGTATTCATTTAGAAACTCTGCTTAGAGTAAACCTGAAGTACAGGCTCTGATCTACTTCTCTAATCCAACTATAGTTTCCCATGGTTTCCTTCTAATAACCCTCTCCATCAGAGTACAAGTTACAAACATGTCTGAAGAAGCACAGCTTTCCAGATTGCCTAAAAGCTGAAGAAATTACCAGTTTTTCTGTTGGCATTTCTCCTATCCAGATATGCTTCTGTTCCATCCCATCCCTTCCCTAAAAAAGTATCTATCATTATATATTGTTATATTTAGCATGTGTTCTGGCTGTCAAAATACCAGTGAAAAGTTCATCTGGACACTTTGCACCTGATCCAAAGCTTTCCAGTGAGGTTTGGAAATTAGTTCCAATATATTCCCCTCTCTGCCTACGTGACGGGGAACTGCAAAGAAGTGGTTAAACCCCAGGTCTAGCTGGGGACCTAAACTGAGATGTGCATGAGTGAAGTGACAGCAAAGCCTCATTCTGATCAAACCTGGTGTTGTAAACCAGCTTAGACTATCTTCTTGATAAGCCTTCAGATGTGAAGACTTAATGCACAAGAAGGATTCTGTATGGTGGAATAACCTGGGCATTTGTGGGTCCAGCAGCAGGTAATTTACACCCTGAAAGTCTTGACTGAACCTTTTTTCCTTCCTTCTCTTGCCACTCTGTGTGTAGTGACCAGTCCTATGTGATCAGTTTTGTGGTCCCTAACCAGAAGAAGCTGACAGCATTGGCTGAGCAGAAAGGCATCAGTGGAAGCTGGGTGGACATCTGTAACAATCCTGCAATGGAAGCAGAAATACTGCAAGAGATAAAAGAAGTGGCAAACAAGAGTAAGTACCACAGCACATCCTGCTGGCCATGGGGGCTTATCCAGCAAAAACTGCCATTATCCTCACTAACTGCTCCTCCTTCTTCCAGTTTCTCTATATCTGCCAAAACTTAACGGTTTATTGAGGCAAAGACCACACAAAACTGTTGCATATTATCCCAGGAATTGACATAATACTGGTTGTATTGATTGTATCTTTTTACAAAATATCTGAAGGTTTTTCCAACTAAATTCTGGAGAAAAGTTTCTTGTCTAATATGGTTAAAATAAGGCCCAAAAGAGCCATTAATTGGAAGAAATGTTGCAAGGCATTTGCTGGCAAGGAAATTGGTTAAGCAAGAGATTTCAAAGCATTTTTCCCCATACAACTTTGTTCCATACAGCTTTGAACAGCCATGATCCTTGTGGTTGTAGAGACTTAAAAGCCTGCTACTCCTTGCTGTGGTACTGAATGATCAAATGTGTCATCAGTCCTTTACAGGACAAAAAAATGAACAAACTCAGTGGGGAAGAAAGTCTCTAAAGCACTTGGCACCTCATACAAGGAAGCAGTAAAAGCTGCACTTAAGCACATGCTAAGTACTTTCTCTTGGACAGAGAGGAGAATCTGCCTTTTGAAAATGGGAAAACAAGAATGACAGGCACTGTTAAGTCTTACCTTGAAAAAAAATAAATCAATCCATATGTTTAAGGCTTAGGTTTAAACACTTTAATCCCTGGGGGTTTTTATTGTGAATTGGGCAGATTACTATCCATATAGCTTTGTGTACTTAAACCCTTTGCTTATACTTTCTTTCTGCCTTCTAGATAGTAATCTACTATTGAGATACAACTAATTTATGTGAAACTTTTTTCAAAACTCATTTAAAGAGGTAGTTCTACGTTCTTAGCAGAGCATGATGCACCTTCATCGTGAGCAGGCGCAGCACATCCTGATAGCAGCTGAAGTTAGAAAGGCAGAGGAGCTGCTGGGTCCCACTTCTGCTGCCCCCCAGAGGCTGTGCTGGAATTCAGTTGCAAGTCCATGGCTGTGGATCCCATTCCCAGCCTAGCTGCAGGAGCTGGTAGCAAACTCCATGTGGTACTGGGCACATGCTGCTCCCTGTGCTGTTCCTGCTGCTCCTGCCCTTCCCTTTCTCCCTGCTCTTGGGCTGTTACCTGTGCAAGAGAGAGAAGCAGCCTTGGTTGCAGTGAGGCTGTGCATGTGCCATGCCACTGGTTCCAGCTGAAGGGAGAGTAAGTGGCTAATGTAACAAAAATACAAAGAAGTCCCTTTGTTTTGAACTCTAAACAGACTTTTAGGAATGAAAAAATACAGGAAAGAAACATTCACCCAGGGAAAGTGTACAAGTACTTCATTATAATTTAAATATGAAGCATGTCCAGCTAGTCTGAGTTAACTAGTTATTCCATTCCTGTAACAAAGATACAACTGTAGATTTCAGTGTATGCTTTTGTGGCAGTAGTCTCAGAGCTTCAGGCTACTCAGTCATTTGTTTCAAGCTTTAGATTTTGCATTGTCACACACAGAGTGTGTAAGAGTATTTGCACACTAACCAGCACTCAGTGTTGGGACAGGATGAAATTTGCCTGTGGCCCTTCTGTAAGGTTATTTCATGAAGTAGGACAGCATATTATACAAGCTACAGGGTACTGACCAGATTTTTAGGGAACATGAATTAGTATTTCATTTGGCTTTGTAATCACAGTCGTGCTTTTCTTTGTTCTTGTCCCTGCAGTGAAATTAGAAAGATTTGAAATCCCCATCAAGGTCCGGTTAAGCCCTGAGCCGTGGACCCCCGAGACTGGGCTGGTAACAGACGCTTTCAAGCTGAAAAGGAAAGAACTGAAAAACCATTACCTCAATGACATCGAGAGAATGTACGGCGGCAAATAAACAGCTCTGCTGACCTGGCAGCTGGGCAGGTGGTTCCTTCTCATGCCTCAGTTTTGGATGTCTGTGTGTACTGTAGATATCACACATTCAAAAAATACACCAAATGGACGACTGTTTCTATAATCTCTATCAAGTAAAACAGAGAATATCTTAGACTCCAAATTCTTAATTGTTAGCAGATTAGACACTGATGGTCTTCATAGAGTTTCGTGTGATCATCTCCAGTTTTGAGACAGACATCATTATGTGAAGCAGTGTGACCAGGTAATTTTATTGTTTCTCTAGCATATTCAGACTGCTTACAACTTCTCTTTAACTTGTGGTGAAGTCTGGCCTATATCTCAAAGAGGAAAAAATAATGAAATTGTGATGATGCTTCTGTCATAATAAGATACTTCCCTATAGCAAGGAGGGAAAAGGAGTATCTAATGTCTACCCTTCTCCATTTAAAAACAAAACCAAGACAACAGCAGTAGTCAAGAACTTGCTAGAGATTACTAATAACACACTGCTTGAAAATGGATGGATTCTTCTACACATCAATATCTTGAACACTTACAGTGCCTACAAAAGAATAGAAAGTACTGAAATACTGAAATAAAGGTGAACTGAAAAGCTTTCTAAAAACAAGTTATAAGCAATTTCACTCAAGAGCATTGAATTAACTATTTCAACTTCCAACTCACCAAATAGGTTTTTAATTGCTGCTGCAATTTTTAATTCAAGCAGAGCTTTCCACTGGACACAGAGTGTAAAAGAAAACAAAGACTTGCACAGCTCTGGGGTGCTGATGAGAAATCAGTGCCTGAATGCAGAACTTGCATCTGGACTGGCAAACAGCTGTGAAACTGATGGGCAGTGGTCTCTAAACAGACTTGAAACTCAGAGGAGTTTTGGTGGGTTTTTTTGAGAGGTGGTTGATGTTTATAAGGCAATGATTCTCTAGACCTTCACATACATGTGAGTACTGGATGTAACTTAGAGGATCAGGTTTTAAATGTCTGCATTCCTTTATGGAAGGTATTTCTGTTCACCTTTTAACTGTGGTAAGCATGATGAGGCAACCAGAAACCAACAGGAGTTTCCCTGTCTGGTCTTGTTTTACTTACAGAAAAGTAGTCTGTGGCCAGGGAACGTTTGTTTCTTGGAAACTTGTAAAAAGGGACAAATCACTCTACAGAAATTCATTATAAAAATGTTCTCCTATTAACTGGAAGTCATAGAAGTGAAGAAGGAGGAAGATATAATTTAATAATAGTTCATAATTTTGTGTGCCGAATCCTGTACTGTGTCTTCTTTTGAATTGTAACTGAGCTCCTGCATCCCTGTCAGCTCTTCACACTTGAACCATAAGTGCTGTAAAAAGTGGAGGCTCTTGATACTGTTCTACTTTGCACTTTCTTAATCATTTTATATATGTTGCTTACATTTTGTACAGCTGTGGCCCTCAACTGCTCCATATTGCAAATTCATTTGAAAGTATTTATAGATTTCTATTCATAACATTTGTGTTGTGTATATGATGGTTAAAAAAATTATTTGGTATTGTCACTTGTCACTGTACAGAAAGTAAAAGATTTTGTACATTGCTTCTCTTGAACACACAAGCTTGCAATTTCAGGACAAGTTTTTCTTTTTCTGCATGTATATGTAATTTTATTTTCCAGTTAAAATAGACTTTGGCAAAAATAAATGATGGCTCTACGCTCCTGAAGTAAAGCATCCCTTCTCCTGGGGACCAGCTTCAATCTTAACCATGCATAATTTTCCCTGCTAGTGCAGAACACTGCCAGCTGACCTTCCAAGAACCCCAAGGGGAAAAAGAGAAAGGAAACCTGGTATACAAAGGGGATGGTATCCAGTTGTGCATGGAATTAATTACGAGAGTCACTAAAATAAACAAGGAAATAGCTTTTCTAATTTTTTTTTTTTTTTAAGATACACATGGTTGTTTTTTGACAACAGGGAATATTTCCCATATCAGTAGCAACTTTTAAAAGTACTTGGTCCTGGAGCCATGGTACCAGTTTTTCCATGTTTTAAAACTGGTCCCTATTCAGTAGCCTTTAGTCAGCCTAATAGTATCACAAAAGTGAAATACATGTAAGAAAGATGCTTGCACTTGAGTCTGTCAGCAGGTTCTATTTTTTTAAACCATGAATGTATTTATATGAAATGTATTTTATCTTCTGTGTCTCGGTTGACTGAGGATTGCTATTTTCAAAATATATGTACACATAACACAATGTTAACATTTCAAAAGTGGAATACAACTTAAATGGTTCAACAAGTTTGTGTTTTGGGAAGATCTTTCTATCACTGCTGTTCTGTGCCTCACATTCTGTCTAAAACAGAGTCTGTCTTACAAAGCAGCAGCAATGAGTCCATACTTCAGGTAATAAAAACCAAGCCTCCAGTAAGCTTGGTTTTTCTTGTAAGGAATGAACTAGAGGTGGATGTACTGCAAAAGACAATTTGCTACATCATCAGCTCTTCAAGAACCTTTGAGGAGGGGGAAGGATTACATCAGGCTGCCTTCAAATATGGGGATTGTTTGCAAAAACCTTGCAGTTGGGCAAGAACTTTATCCTTCATTTTAATGAATTCTAAATCCTTTTTGTGACAGAGCTTGTGGAGAAGAAACAGAATGAGCAAGAATGTTAATTTTTTGCCATTAAATAGAAGGAACTAGGATGCAGATGAAGAGTTAGTAAATCATTATGTGATAGTTACAGATGCTATTTATCTTGAGCTGGGCTGAAATGTGAGGGAGCAGTTCATGTACTGCTGCTGGTTCCAGAATGCTGAAAGTTCTTCAGAAAGTAGGTTAAGTATTTTAAAATCATTAGAAGACTGAAGAAACAAGTTCAAAGAGAAACAAAATGCAGTTTGGGTGTATCTGGTGTAAGATTATATTTAGGCCCTCTACCTCAAAAGACATGGTGTGTCTAGAGAAAGCCAGAGTGTAACTACCACAGCAGGGGCACTAGAAAGCTTCAGCTGTGAAGGAAGATTAGAGTTGTTTAGCTGCCCTGAGGAGGAATGGCAAATGCCACTAGATGATTAACCTGCAACTCCATGCAGTTACCCTGACAAAGGCACAAAGAGCTGGCCCCAGGGAAGGAGAAAGAACAGGGTCTGAGTTTGCACAAAGTGAAATGGATAATTTGGCATTTTAAGAGAAACATGGGATTTTAAACCAATGCCTTACTAAATACTGAACTAGTTGGCCAAGATCTCTGCCAATGAAAGTCTTCAGAGCCTCAGAGTCAATGACAGTTCAGCAAAGCCTTTGAGGAACAGCCTTGGCACAGACCCCGTGGTGGGGCTGGCAGGGACTGGTCCTGCACATGACACACATGTCTGTAACAGGCAGATGTCATAAAGTGGCTTGAAAGGGTAAAAAAAAAAAAAAAAAAAGCTAAACAGGGAGAGGAAGGAGTTACTGCCTCAGGAGCAGATGAGGTGGTGTTTAACCACCCCATGCAATCACAGTGCCCTTGACTACGCTCAGAGCATAACCTGCAGGGGGCTGCCTGCCAGCTCCCCCAGCATGAACTGCCGTTCCCAGGACACTGGCAGGCTATAAAAGGAGCAGAACATCAGTTCAGAATGTGGGTCACATTTTCACTAGGAAAAAAAAACAACCAACCAAAAAAAAAAAAAAAAAAAAAAAAAAAAAAAAAAAACCACAAAAAAAAAAAAAAAAAAAAAAAAAAAAAACAAACCACACATATCTACCACATCTCGGAACAATAGCTTCAAATAACTGTTGTATTCTAACAATAAATTAGTGTTGTTCTGCAATTACATGCAAAACAAGAAATAAATTCTCATTATGTATTTGGTTTTGTTGGGGTTTTTGTTTGTTCGTACCTTGGCTTTGTTTGGTTTTGGTTATTTTTGTCTGTGGTGGGGTTTCTTTGCCTTCATACTGAGCCTACCCTATGGCTAAGCTCTATTTACATGACAGTAAAGCAGTTTCCTTTTTGAAGGCTAAAACTTACACACTTGAAGATCAAAAATAATACATCTGGTGGGTTTTTTGCATAAGATGGTACAAAGGTCATCTACAAAATGCAATCAGCAAAACTTGCAGTCACTGGCTACAAGGAATTGCAAACAATAGTAAAGAGTAAACTCCGTGTGAACTTACCTGGATTAATAAAACAACGGTTCCAGTTAACTCAGTGCCGCTGCCAAGTAGATTAGTGATTGCTTTATGGTAGGAGTACATCAGCTATGGAGGACCAGGGCTGACTATATGAAATATACATTTGTACTTAGCCTGCCATTTTCATGTAATTCAATTTGAATGAATTCTGACAGAAACAGGGTAATGTTTGCACTATTGCTTTGCTACTGGGTGCTTTAATAGGTTGAATCTTGCTACACTTTTATTGGGAAGAGACATGTTTTGAACAAAATGAAACCATTCTAAATTGATTAAGTGTTCTAATGAAGCTGATTATCACAGATAATTTATCCAAAATTGTCTTTGGTTGGAAGCATGTAGCCTTGACATTAGACCAGTGCTAATTAATTTAGACAAACAGAGCTCTGGGCACAGTGTCAGATCCTCACAGGCTTCACCTGCACTTTTAAACCAAAAAATAACTAAAGCACCAAAACAAACAAAAAATGAAACCAAAACTAAGCCACAAACCGTTGAGTTTCCCCCTTGTTCTCCCATTTTGAAACACCAATAAGCTGGTTAGTGATGAACACTACCAGAGATTCCAGAGGACACTACGTGTTGGTCACACCTGCTCATTTCTGCATTGACCCTCACATGTCTCCAAGTACAGAAGTTTGCCCATCACTCCAAGACATGACCTCCTATCAATTTAAATGCTAAAACAAGAAGGTGTCATGTAAGTTTTACTTTTTTAAAACACAGAAAAGACACCTCAATTTGAAACAGTTTTGGACTACTTCTAACAGGTGAATTGAAGTCATTACTTCTGTCCACATGTTGTTCCAGCCCTGGGAGTTATTCCTAGGATTTTTAATTGTTTTAAACAACAAACCTAAACTTATCCTACCAGATATAAATCAGCCTCTTACTTATTGTGCTCCCCCAGGGAGTGAACATGAAGAATGGCTCTACAGTTGCCTGCCCTACTTTACTTTCTGCCTAATGAGTTGAAGCAGACACAATCTCTCCCAGTGCACCCATTTCTATGGCATTTAATCAGGGTCATTAAACCAGTGCCCCTCTGCCCCCATGTTCAAAACAGAACACCTGCCTCACCTCCCCACACAGCTTATGGAAATTACTTCCCAAAGCCTTTACCTTCATCCCAGAACATGCCTGCTTCTTATGTAATGGGACAGCTCTCACCTTGAGACCTTTTTTCTTCCCTTGTTATTTTTAAAATCTGGATCTCAGCTCCGAACACTTGCAGTAGCACAAGAACTATACAGCTGTGAGGAGGGGAAATGCACAACACCTGACAGTGACCTCTTCAGGAGCTCTGCAAACAAACACTACACCTCGACCCAGGCTGAATTTCCAACAGCTCATTCTGGATCAGTTTTAACCTACATGCAGCTCATTCTGAGCATTTACTGGCAAGCAGATTCCTTACTTTCAGAGGAAAGATGCCAAGAAAATTGTTCATGCCAACAGAAAACATACCATAGGAAAGCAAACTAAAACCTAGCCCTGTGTGATATCCATCAGACTCTGGGGTTTGGCTCTCTTGAGATTCTACATGGATATTCAGCCCTTCTAACTGTGCTAAAAACTATGGTCTGTTGTACTTTCTATTTTATTTCCATGTCCAGCCACCAGTACATTTTCAGTAAGTCACCTGTAAACAATGAAAACGCAAGATGTCTGCAATGTATCCGAGCCAAAAACTTCACTTAAGAGACATGAATTATAGGACTCATAAGTGAACAACACCAGCTATTGTGCCCAAAGCCCCCATGTCTTCCTGACTAGACAGCAACCTCTCACTTGTGTCCTAGAGAGTGTAAATTCCCCTGTGCTGCAGCTGTGGGGCACAGAGTAACTATCCTGAAATCAGAGGGTCTCTCCATTGTATTTTACTGATAGAGAAATTATTAATTGAAGCTCTTAGGAAAAAAATAGATGGAGGAAAAAAAAAGCATGTTGCTACAGAAACATCCCATTTACTAGTGTTCCTTCTGAAGCAACTTTAAAAGAGAAGCATTATGGAAAATCAACCAATATTCTTTCAATACTTAATTAACTACTTAACTCAGTATTGCACACTTGTATAATGCTGTTTATACAGAAAAGCCCAAGTCAATACTATGGTATTTTGCCTTTTCAGATGGGTACTCACTCTGGTCTGCTGTTTAAATACATCTTTTCTTCTGAAAACAATGAGAGGAAGATGGAACAGACCACAGTGATCACACCCAGCCACCTCCTGGAAAGGAGCAAAGAAACTGCACAAGATAAAAATTACTCTAAATGCCAGCAAGATTGTGAATCTCTAACACATGCAACTGCCACACTCACCTGTATGAATAATGACAACTGAAATTAGAGTTACCAGATAAACAACCTGGGAGCAGGGAAAAATTCAAGACCTTCAGAGCATTCATAGGATTTCAAAAAACCCTTAACTATGGACACAGATCTTTGCAAGGGGGAAAAAAACATGAAGAAAACTCACCTGTCTGTGGCCTCAGGACCCTCTCCAACCCAGCCAGACTGGGAACCACCCAAAACTCACCTGGTAACATTCAGTTCTTCCCAGGCCTTTCTGATTAAGGAAACGAGCCTCTGTAGCTGATTACCAGTTGTTTTAGAGAGCCCAGTGAATTCTGCCCCTGGGTATCAGACCAGCACAGCTGTTACTGCTCAAGCTCCAATTCCCCAGCACTGCTCCTTCCAGGCTACCTTGCTTTTTTCTGCTGTGTGCCCCTCGACAGCAAACCTGCTCTGGGAGCCTGCCCAGCACCTTTGCTGTTGACCTGCTCTTGTTTCGTCAGCTGGGTGCTGGATGATGTTCTCCTGCAGGAGAGGTTTGGATTAGATATTAGGAAGAAATTAATTACTGAGAGGGTGGGGAGGCCCTGGCACAAGCTGGCCAGAGGAGCTGTGGATGCCCCATTCCTGAAGTATTCAAAGCCAGGTTGGATGGGGCTTGGAGCAATCTTGTCTAGTGGAAGGGGTCCCTGCTCATGGCAAGGGGTTGGAAGGAGATGAGCTTTAAGGTCCCTTCCAACCCAAACCATTCTGTGATTCTGTGACTAGAACCAGCCCCTTCCTGCCTTTATTTTGGCAGACCTGCATTTTCCCAAGCATGAAATACTCGCATCTCTAATTCAGGGAGCCTGACAAGCGATGTCACTTCCTGGGGCTCTGGGCGCACGGAGTCTCCGCTCGGCCGGCCCGGCGCTGTCGGGGCCGGTGCCGCCGTGGCCCGCGGCGAGGCGCGGCGCTGCTCGGGGCGCTCGGCTCGCCCCACATCCCGCTCAACGCCATCTTCTGCGGCCGCCGGGGCGCTCATCCTGGAGCACAGCCCCCGCGGAAGCCGGAGGCCAAGCACGACCCCCAGCACCTGTACACGGAGCGGGACTGCCCCGAGGGGCAGCGCCGTGAGAGCTCGGCAGCATGGAGGGGCCGTGCTGCGATGGCAGCGCCTCTGCTGCCCTCCCACCTGGGCACTGCGGACAGCGAGCGACTGCGGCGGGTGAGAAATGGTTCTGTTCTTGTACAGCCGCGTGCACAGCACCCAGGGCTTGTCGTGCGGTGAGAGCTGCTCGTCAACTCTTTGGATCCGTCTGTACCGCACTTGAATAAATATCTGCATTACATACTGTGGCCTTTCAGTACTTAGAGGAGGCTTATAAAAAGGAGGGAGAGTGAGTTTTTATACGGGCAGGTGATAGGTCAAAGGGGAACGATTTTAAACTGAAAGAGGAGACATTTAGTTTAGCTGTTGGGAAGAAATTCTTTAATGTGAGTGTGGTGGGGCACTAGAACAGGTTGCCCTGAGATGTTCTGAATGCCCCATCCCTGGAAGTGTTCCAGGATGGGGTCCTGGACAACCTGGCCCACGGCAGGGGCTTGAAACTAGATGAACTCTTGAGGTCCCTTCCAAACAAAGCCATTCTATGATTACTTATGCACAGAGACCTCTCTCATCAATCATCTTTAGATCTTAGTTTAATACCTTTTTCTTTAAAATCTGTTTGTATTACACCTTGTTATCTGACCTCAACGCTATTGGTGGGGGCAGCATTTAATGGAATTAAAAGCAGGTCCATTCTTGCTGTAGGATGCTCCCTTCTGTCACTTTGGAGGACTGACAGCTGTCACAGGTTGGAAGGGTCGGGTCTCATTCTGTTAAAGTACGATGCATTTGGCTTACATGGGAGCATTTCTTGAAACAAAAAGAGCTTAGAAAAAAGCACCAGTAGTGTGGCTTTGATGATGCACAGAAACTTCTCAAGCCATCAAAAATATCCTTACATGCAGAGATGTGTGATTCCAAGGGTACCTTTGTACAAGCTATGACCAAAGTTTCCTCCTGCCACGTAACTAACATCTAATTAGCTGCTCTTCTGTGTCTTTCAACACCTGATCACAAGGTCTCAGTGACCTGTAATAATATCTGATTTACATCAGTCCATCTGTTCTTACAGTTACAGTACAACTAGCTGTTTAAAGAAGATAACACCATTATGCATTAAGACACACCAAAATACTTGAAATACTCAAGAATTAATATTGTGGTACACAGACCTTGATATACAAGTATTAAGCTTAGCAGTAATTAATTACATTAATTTCTTTTTGTTTTAGTGAGTTCAATATGTTGTGTAGTGATTGGAAAAACCACAAAGATGCAAAGCCATTGGGGTTTGGGAACTGAAACAGGCTGCAAGAAGACAAAAATCAGCCACTGCAATCCAACACAATTTTGTCATCACCAGTATATTCTAAGGCACATGTGTTACTGATGTAAGGCAAAATGGTCACTTAGTGCCTGTAGTCCATTCAGTCACCAAGTGCAGCAAGATAGATTTATTTATATTATTAAGCCCAGTCTTCTGAAGGAGTAAGCCCAGCTATCAATATCCTACCTTTGTGCAGTTAGGAACAAAAAAGAAAAGCTCACTTTTCTAAGAAGACTTTCATATTCTTTTCTTCAGCCCAGTGGCAATTTTGAAAGACCAGTTTCCAGCAGGATCCACTTTCAACATATCTGCAAAAAAATCTTCTGGTTTGGGCTGATTTATTTTTTCCAGCACTCATAAATCTTTACACTGCATCAGCTGTCAGGGCCTTGCTCAGGATCATTACCAAGAGCAACTGCCTGCAAAGCCTCACTGAAATCTATACCGCCAAACACAGCAAGAACTTTCCAATATATTTCATATTGTTTCCAGAATACTCTTCTAGAACAATATCAGTTTCCATGCAACTGTTGACCTTGCATGAGCGTCTTCATCTTTGCAGTGTTAGCCTTTAAAAGCTGCTGTCTACACCGAGCAAGTGTGCATCAGTAATTTAATGTTCTAAACAGCAAAACAGTGAATAAAGCACTGGAATTATCACAAAAAGCATTTCCCCTTTCAGTGTTTCATTTCTTCTTAGAGAAACATCAGAAGCATAACGTGTTCTCAGTGAAAATATTTACAACCCAAGGATCTGGCTCAAATTTCATCCAGGTATGTGTTGGAGAACAGTCTAAACTTTACTAAATTTTAAAAGGATATGTTAATTTGACATAGTTAGTTTGGGCAGCTCAACATTTACTGCTCGAGAGTGCTTTTGGCAAGGCATTTGCCATAGGGTTATTCCAGACACATTTTACCCTGAGAGAGAGCTGCCAGTCTGTTCTGCAGTGCCCCAGCACCACTCGGCAACAATCAGAACTCAGACCTACAACACAAGTAGTAAAGATAAGGAAGCCACAAATTATTTCTTGTACTTTTAATATCATAAGAACAAGCTATGAAAATTTCTAATAATAATAATAAAAAAAAGGTAGAGTAACCGGTAGGCTTGGGTTTTTTTGGGTTTTTTTTCTTGCTTTTTTTTTTTTTTTTTTTTTGGTTGGTTGCTTGAGTTTTTAAAATTAATCTTACAAGAGGTCTTAAACAATTTCAAAAACTTACAAAATATATTCAAGTGTGGAAAGTTATTTTACTGGTAAAACAGCATTTCTTTATAATGTGCTTTTCTCCAGACAGGTTAAGGAAGCACAGGCATGTCAGAACAAACCATTCACACCATCAGTACAGATCCCTTTTCTCCAACATAGGCATTTTAAATCAATTGAACTATAGTATGTCAACGAACAGAGCAACAGAAAAGCAGTGACTGCTATAGACAATACAGGGAAATACACAAAAGAGAAGATCTCTCAAGTTTTCAGCTGCTACAATTTCATACGTGGAAGTGCTTAGCTCTTCAGCTGGCTTTGTTTCACTGACTGGTTGTACAGGAGTAATTTGGTCTCAAACAAAAAAATGGAAGCATTAACTCCAGTTCAGTGTTTGGAGCACAAACATATTCATTTTATAGATAACCACTGTAAATTTTGGGTATTGCAGTAGAGTCAGCAATGGTCACACTAAACCAGCTGGATGGGTTTGTACAGAATGAAATGAAAACATTTTTGTTTTTCTGCTAATTTCAGCATAGAATATTAGCAAGCAGCACAGAGCTAGTAACAAAGAGATTTTTTTTGTTTGTGCCATTAGTTACTCCATTGTAAAACCACCACTTGACTCTAATAGCTACATTCTCACTTTGTATAATAAATAAAAATATTTTGCAAACCAGCAATTTCAGTTATAAAGAGCAAGAACTAATTATGGTAGTACTGAATCACCCAAGTGATCCTCACTGAAGATGATGGAAATAGGCAGGAGTAACTGGCACCTCTCCCTAGCCTGAAGCAATTGCATTCCAATGAATTTCCCTACAAAACCCCTGGGTATCCTACTCCATCTACAGATCTTACTAAGTAGGAATTGAATTTTAACTGGGTTTGTCCAGTCCAGCTAGGCCAGTTAGTTATCTTCCTCAGTCATGTTCCAGGTAGTGGTGGGGTTTTTTGTTTGGTCAGTTTTTTTTTAATATTAATTGCAAAAGTCAGATTTAAAAGCAGCTTGCATTTAAATAGCGTGAAAATAATTGAGAATTACATCTGATTGATTGAAACATTGCCTTATATATTTTGAACCTCCCAGTCTGCCTAGAAAAAGCTTAAAAATTATTATACAAATTCAAACTTGGATAAAAATATCCAATAAGTATTTATTCACAGCACAAGCTTATCAGGTACTGATAAGTGTGTGTTCTGGTGACCGCCTTCAAAGTCCAACAAGCCAATGCCACAGCTGCACCGATTGCTGCATTTTAAAAGGCAAAACCTGTTTTGTGTATGCAAAGCAGATCTGTAACACCACTTACACAATCAACAGCAAGTTAAACAGCCAGCAGAATACACCACGCCAGTGTCACAGCTCAACAATGCTGTACCAGTTACAGGCATGCTTAGGTTATGTTTCCTTTTCAATCTTCTAGAGGAAATACAAATATATGAACATCACATATTCTCTTAAGAACAAACAGTAATTAAATAGAATGATCCTTTCTTCACTACATACAGAAATAACAATGTATTTACAATATTTACAGTTTTCAAAAATTCTGTTCTTGAACTATTCTGCAGTAATTCAAATTCTTCAGCCTGAAAAATAGGTACCCAATAGTTCTGATCATAAACAGCCTCTGAACAGAGACAGGTTACTAATTCTAACTTACTGCTGTAAAGACTAGAGGGCTTGAAAAGGAAATAAAGCCACTCATTTCAGCTAAACATCCCATTGTTTGTGGGATTACATCGCCAACTACAGATGCTTTAGAATGTTTTACCCAAGTGAGATATTGCTCATTTTCACAGTTTTCTCCATTTAAGTCACTGAACAAGTGAGCTGCAGTTGTAACTGCTTTCAGACTGCTGTTGTCATTGAAACATAGGTTATGATGTGAGTTACAAGCTCCCCTCCTGTATTTTCAGTTACAAGCAAGTGTATGCTCAGGGATACAGCTACAGCTATACAGCTACATTTTGGGTTTGGTTTTTTTTTTTTTGTTTTACTCAGCTTAAAACAGAAATGCACCAGTTTGAAACAAAGCTGCTGATACTCAGATTTGCTCTTAAATTCCAAAGTAAAGGTGGATTCTCTTAACTTACAGTCTTGAAAAATGTTTCAAAGCAGCTGGAAGCTTTAAACTACAAATTTAAAGCAAAACACACGAAACCCCCAGAGAATCAATAATTAAAGGCAATTTTTAAAAAGAACATGAAAAAATACATTAAAAATCTGCATGAGAGGAAGATAGTGTTAGTGGTGCAGAGCTGCTGTTCTTAATTGAAAATAATGCAAGCACCTGCTCTGAATAACAGTACTGATTAAGAAAAATTGAAGGCTTCACAGTAATGCACACTTTCAGTGCCACTTTTTAACTACAATGTTTCTTGAAAAGACAAAAAGGATTTGAAATTTGCAGACTTAATATGAGAAAAATAATCCAAACCTCATAGCAACAGAATGCAGAACTAAAGCCAACAGAAATCATGTATGTGACCTATTTCTAGGCCATGGTAAGACTTCAAAAGAAAAATAATTACTTTGAAGTCCTTCACATGCATGTGAAGAGTTATTGGCACAGGAGCTCCGAATCATTCAGCATGCCCTACATATGAATCCATGGAATTAACAACCAAAGTCTGGGAAGCTCAGACCGAAAGGAAACCCAAAGATATATGGTCCTTTGGCATCAGAGAAGGTAAACATTACCTTTCCAATGGATTGAGAGATTACAAACTTAGGAGCTGTATCTGCTCCTTTCACTAACAGTAGAAACCATAGCAATCCTTCCCAGCCTCTCACAACCGGGAGTAGGGAGCTTTCAAAATTACATCTTCATGCCACAAGCATCTTCTTCAAAAGAGAGAAGATGATACTGTAAAAACCGATCTTTTCAAGTTGAAAAAAAATTACATTTGGTCATAATTGTATACGAATAGGATTCTGTGTTCAAACAGAACAGTTTGAGCACTCAGCAGTGGCAGCATAGCTGCATGTAAGGCATTTTAGGAATGATTCGAATACAGCTCACTGCCTTCAGCACTTTACTAAATTCAACTAACACGAGCAACCTCTCACATTTTATTACTACAGCTGCGGTCACTGGAATCAACCCTGAAACATCTGTAGACCGTCCATAACATCAGATGCAACACAAAGAGCGCGTGCATTCCCTGCATGGGAACAGTTGCCTGCACAGTGGACTTGGTGCCAAATGAGAGGTCACTCCCCGTGCCAGCCCTGCTAACTGGCCCAGTCCTGGAAGCGGAAGCAGTCCCCGGCGATCTTCCACACGGTGTTGGTGGGGGTGGCCTGTGCCGTCAGCAGGAAGTTCTGATTGAAGTAGCGCTGCTTATCCCCATCAAATTTGACAGTCCCACTTGTCACCACGAGGACTGTTGTCTGGCCTTGAGTAGCTTGCTCTTCACAAGGAGGTATGAAATGATGAAGAAAACAACTCAAACAAAGACTAGCAGGTAAAGAGGCAGGAAATGTACACAGAAGCTTGGTTCAACTCTGGTTACACTGCGCCAGGCTAACGGCTGGGTACAGGCAGGGAAGTGCAGCTCTGGTGCAGCGTTTCTACACAGACAGCGGTGGGTTCACCAACACGGCTTGGCAATGGCTTTGCCACTTTCATCTCCTGCTCTTCATTTTAGAGCACTGACAAACACCTCCATTTGTGCTTAGAATGAGCTCTCATTACTTGAGATATACACACATAGAGATATTTAGCAACTTGCATAGACTTTTCCCCCCCAGTTATTAGAAATTATATCTTTTTCACAGCAGAGCAAAGCAAGTGTGTTTGACCACAGGCTTTTCCCTTACTTATATTCCAAAAATGTCCATTAGAAGCAATTGACTAACTTCTCAATTATGTGAGCCTTTCTTTAGGAGTTGTTAATCAGAAATCTAAAGAACTTAACCCCTATTCTAGATGTAAAGAAACCAAAGTACATACAGGTAAATAAGGATTTGTTCCACATTATACGGCAGGTCAGTACAAGAGGCCACCATAGGGGTCTCCCAAGCACAGCATAACCTGGTAAGCCAGACTTTTTCCATACATGAAAATAGATCACGTCTGAATATGATCTAAACAAAAATAGTCCTTAAAATATTTTCCCAGACATGAAAAAAAGTGTAGTTGCTGCATCTCTTGATTTGTGCTGTATTTAAGCACAACTTGACATTTCAACCCTTAGTATTTCCTCTAAAGGAATTATTAAGCACTATTGTAATTGCTCACTTTCAATAGTTATAAAAGAATGAAAAATAATTAAGTAAATTATAATACAACCTTACCGTGAACAGGCTGGCAGTCCAACACATTAACCTGGAATTCACTTGATGGCAACATTTCAAAAAACTTATTTAGCTCTTCTTGCCCAGACACTGCATTTCCATTCCAAACTAATGTTGCTTTGTCCAAATACAGTCTGGTTAAAGCCTGAATGATCATGAAAATACACATTTAGGAAAAATATGTTAACATATAATGGGCAACATACAAAACTTACACTGTCAATTACTGATTTCTTCTGTTACTTTGACAGATAAAATGCCTTCCTGAAACAGTAGCTCCTTTTAACAACCAGTGCTCCTGACCAAGAATTAAAATTGACAAACACATTTTCCTTTATGAGTGGCACAGTGACTCATGCCTCAAATATTGATAACATTCCTTTAACAAAGGTAATGACAGAACTGAAGTGGTTGCTAACAAAAGGACACCTTTCCACAATAAGTTTATTTTCCTTTTTTTTTCTTCTGAGAGGGAGAGTGTGCACACAACACAGTTTAGGTCAGAACATTATAAACTCAGGTTAAAAAAAAAAAAAAAGGTGAACAAGACAAGGAAGAGGTGAAACTTGAAAAGGACAGCAGCATACCAGAACTTCCCAAATGTTTCATAAGCTGTCACAGCTGAGTAACTGCCCAACTCTCCTTTAAGCTGTTGACACAGCCCTGTCCAACCTATGCATGTGCAAAGTGACTGAAGTAACATGGGACTGCTGGTACTTGCACAGATTAAATTGCAACTACAGCACATTTAAAATTCAAAGGCTGGTCTCCAAGGCTCTCTTTTGGTGAAAATATTTATTATGTGGTACCACATCAGTGTAGTCCAGGAAGACTTGCAGAGCCAAACACAGCTGTACTGCTTCAACTTCAGGCACTCAGAACAACCCCAGAACCAAAAGTGATAACTGCTAATGAAAGAGGTTTGGGGGGAAAAACCTAATCTGACCTCAAGGGAAAATAAAGCAAGTTCTGCTTCCTTGTACTGACCAAATCCTGTACCTGTAAGACACAGCTGCACACCAACTGAACGAGGATTATGAGAAGTGTAAGGCACTTTCTGAACAGCCCCTTTTATAGCAGGGCTGCACAGGAGCACAAAATCCTCTGCAGGGCAGCCTGAGGAACAGCTGCTCTGCTCTACCACGGCCACTGCAGCACATGGAAAACAATGTTCAGGTGCTTTCTGTGTAATGACACTTAGAAATGCAAACAAAACCTGCCAGGACAGTTTTAACTATTGTCAAAACAGCTACATACCCTTCTTCTCTTGTCCATTGTCTCATAGTAAATGTTGACAAACTCATCTGCAGCTCTACAAGCTTGATCCACATAGGTTTTGAAATCCTGGTGGGAAGAAATCATATCAAATTTTTTTAGTTATGCAACCCAATCACTGACTCAATTTCTCCTGCAAGTCACTTTGACTGGTCTTTTCCACCCTCACCAAAAGATGACATCAAATCATGTTGAAATTTATTCTAAGCTCCTTTTCTACTTGTAGAAGTACCAGCTGCTAGGCAGCTGACAGCTTCAGCATTAGTTTTGAATGCTGATGTATTTATTGTATTTAAATAGCAAATATTTACATTGGAAAATGGGCTACAGCTGGCTGCAGGTACTGTGGCCACACAATTATTCAAGGAAAACAGTTGTTGCTGTGATGGCTGTTCTGAAATAAAGTGAAGGAACAATATTTATTCATGTACTCCTGAGAATTAGCAAGAACCCCAGCACACTGCCACCCTGGTCTCATTTTTAACATACCTTTAGATATAGAAATATAAAGCATAGTAAGAGAGAGAACACCAACATCTGGTTGTGTTCCTTCTAGTATGGATCAGTGCTATATCCACAGGTCAAAGCCAAACACTTCTCCTCACACCTCATCATTTTCCTTACACCTCTCTACCTGCATTCATCCCCAGCTAACAGCCTTTGTTGTCCCACCACTGCACTGTGATCTCACTGGGTTCTTTGCTCAGTTTGTTTGGCTCTTCATCTCTTACAGACCCTGAACTGGGACATCCTGGACAGCAAATTCTGCATTTCCTGTCCATACATCCATAAATCTGCATTTGGCTCTCTTATCTTCAATTGTTTAAAATGCTATTACTTATCACTGTCCTATTTCAGTATTATACTCTCAGTATCTGCAACTCAATCAGTGCTGAACAATTTCACTGCTTGTATTTTCTTGGCTGCTTTTACTGAATATACTCCGGAACCACCAGGAATTCCTCCAGTATTAACACAAGAAATATTCATAATCAGAGAAAGCTCCAATCTGAGAAGTAACTGAAGCCTATCAAACAATCCCTGTTTATCCAGCAAAGCCAAACATGTTTCCATGCACTGTCTTTGTCTCCCCCTGCTCTTCACCTTCCCACCTTCCCCAGCAAGTGCCAAACTCCCAGGCTGCTGCCAGTGCCAGCAGGTGCCCAGAGACCCTCTGGAGCCAGGAGAGCCAGAGCTGGCCCGGGAGCAGTGACTGCAGCTCTGCCTGCTGTGCAGGGAGAGCAGGGCCGGGGAGGCTCAGCCGGCTGCCCCTGCTCACCTGCCCCAAACATCCCCCAGCTCCCAGCACACGAGTGGCTGTGAGAGGGGGCTCTGAGAAGGGCCAGCAGGCTGCGACCAGCCGCTGGGGTAGCTACAGTAGAATCGAACAGGAAATAAGCTCTGTCGGTTTTGGCAAGTTTTTACAGCCATAACCAGCAAACAGTTTGAAACTCTGTGAACAATTCAGGCTGGAATAAACTTCTGGAGGTCATCTGGTCCTGATCCCTTTTCAAAGCAGAGCTGACTCCAAAGGCTGATCCACTTCCCAGGCTGCCTCTGACAGCTCTCAGTGCTCTGGCCTCTCTCCCGCCACGTTTGGACATCTCCGAGGATGGAGACGGTCACACTTCCTTCGGGTTCCAACATCCAACCACCTCGCTCAGAAACCCTCCTTCCAAGCTTTTAACAGGAAAGCCATAATTGAAAAAGCCAACCAAGCAACCCCAAAATCAACTCCTCGAAGACTCTGGCGGCTGCTCCAAGCAGTTTTCCAACGCACACGGCCGCTGCCGACGGCCCCACGGAGCTCCTCTGCGCCCTAAGGCCCCTGCACGAGGACGCTGAGGCTGCCACACACGGGCCCCCGCCCTGGCCCGGGACCCTCGGGAGCCTGGGAGCGACCCCTGCCCGCAGCCCGTGCTGAGGCGCTGCCGCCCTGCCCGTTCCGCGTCTCACGGAGCCGGCACGCTCCCGGCGGCCTCCCCGCGCTCCCACGCCCGCCCTCCCGCACGCAGCACCCTCCCGAGGCGGACACCCCGCGCTCCCCCGGCCCAGGCCGCGGTTCCTGGCGGTTCCCGGCCCGGCCCTCACTCACCACGGACGCGGCCATGGGGCGGCGAGGCGGGAGGGCGCCGGAAGTGCTCTGGTCCGCCGCTTCCGGCCGCGCGTCCCTCGCCCAAAGCGTTCCGCCGCGGTGCCCTGGGGAGCGTTCCGCCTGCCAAGCAGGCCCGGCTGCGGGGGCTTCCCTCCAGAATCGATCTCAGGCAGCTTCAAACCAGGGCTGCACATCCCCAGGAGCTGGTACCAGGGGAAATGAATCGAAATTGTAATCACAATTAGATCGCGAGCAGTATTTTGTATTTCCCTATTTGTGTGGAGTAATTCTTAGAAATGACTGCTTTAGAACTTCAGTCAAATTTACTCAACCTAAAAATATCTCTACTGAAGGATGTATCAAGGTTTCAGAAATGCATTCAGCCATCTGGGTTAGGCCATATTTTCTTCTGTTTTCAGTCATTGATTAAAACAAGTTAAAATTTGTAACAAAGCACTGAATAATTTCAGAATCACGGATAAACTGTATAGATTTTTTTATTGTCAGTTATTTGATACTGGGCAAGGAATGACCACTGAATGAAAATGGAATTCAATCTCCAGTAAGGTGAAGAGTTCACATTTTCCCACAGAGCCCTCATGTGACAATCATGCACATTTGTATTAAGACCTATGCAGAAATGAAGGCAGGCTGCATCTTACCCAGGCCACTTTTCAAATGAGCCTTGCTCTGTGCCACAGCAAACTCTGACATTTCTGTCATGACCTCAGTTACAGACTAAAATTAGGCTTGTGTGTCCTGATTATCTTGATAAAATGAATAGTCCTTAGTTTTGCAAATAGTCTTGCTGGACTTGGATTAATGGGTTTGTAACTTTCAATGGGTTATAATTTATTTTCCTGCAAGATTATGCATTTAACACTAACAGATCTCCACTGAACATTGTCTATTAAAAGAACCCAACAAACTACAGTACTTGCTAATTTTCTGATTCAGAATGTACATTCCATCACTGGAATCATAACTCTGCAGCCTCAAAGTCTCACTGCAGCCTTGCACCCAACACAGAAGGGCAAGTCGGGGGCAGCAGAAGGCGAATGGTGCCCATTTCTGCAGGCAGGGGCGGCGCTGAGCGCCTTTGTCCCGGCGCTGCTCCCGGACACGCTGCTCCCAGCCCGGCGCCGGAGCCGCAGCAGCTCCTGCTGCTTCCCGGGGAATTCCCTCCCGCACAACGCTTCAGCTTTCCAGCTGCTAAAGCAGCACCTGCAAAGGCTCTCTTGAGGCCAGCCTTGAGGCTTGGCTTGTTGTCTAAGACTGAACGTCTTTGTGAATAGCTCTTGTGAAAGGCAGGACTCTCAGCTGTTGATAAAATTGGCAGAGGGTGCAGTGATGTTCCCAGATGTACAGAAGTTTGGTGAACTGTCTCCTAAAACAAGGGAAGCAACTGATACTGGCCAAATCCAGACAGACTCTGATTAATGGGATTCTTGTGAAACTGGATCATGACTCAGTGTTTGAGGGTTTTGCCTGAGCAAGAGCTCAATGAGAACTCAAAGATTCGATCTGTTGATTTTAATGAGAACTGGGAGTAGGTCTCAGATGTTTGACTTATAGGCTGGATAAAAAATTTATGCTAAAGCTGGATTTGGGATTTACTAAACTACAGTGGACTTAAGAAAGCCTATTTTGGCCAGTTCCCAGCATAAAAGGTGGACCTGGGCAGAACCTGTGCTTGTTACAGTCCCATGGGGACTCTCAACTGTGACCACTCCACCTCGACTTTCTGCCATACCAGAACTGGAGGAATGCAATGGCTCTTATGCTGATAAATACCTCCCCTTGTTTTTTAAAGAGAAACAGGACTTGCTATATATTGAAGTGGGAATTGCATCCAATGGGATGTGCTGAGATCAAGTACAAATAACTGTTCCATTTTACTCCATTCAAAGCAGTCCCAAGTGGAGATAAATTTTCAGAACAGGTCAGTTCAAAGTGTCACCACATTTGCTTTTAAAGAAATTTAAAAATCCTCTTCATTAGGTAATGATTCATTATTTGACCTCTTGAGAAAATCTGACCATGTGTATGTAAAACATATGGCCAGGTAAACATACTTGTGGTTTTTTTTTTCTTCCAATATCTTTCCCCTTTCAAAAAAGAGACATCCTTTGAGAATAGACAAATTTAAAGTAAATTTTCATTAATTTTCTTTTTTTTTTTTATGAATAATTATGAATCAGCTACAGATGGAGCACTAACTACTGCACATTATAGATTTAACAGGACTTCTGTGCAGATTTCACTTGGATGAGAGAGGCCTGCAGGGCTGAAACTGCATTTTCTGCGCTCTCTGAAACTGTTAGCTCAGGTCAACTTGTAGCATATCCTGAGCTCAGTTTGGGTTTAGCTCAGGCCTGAATGCTGGGCTCTGGCAGGTAGCCCACAACAATTAAAACTGGTTTGTGGGAGCATTTAACATCAATCAAATGCTAAGTAATATTTCTCCAGGCCAAACATACCCGTGACCTTTTAAGGAATCATCTTCCAGTGAAGAACAATTTACTTCCAGCTGGAAGTAAAGAATTTTGTCATTTGCTTTTCTTTACAAATGGACGAGTTAGGAGAATCCTGTATGATTATTGAGTACATGCTTGCAGATGTTTTACTTCTATTCCTGAATACACCAAACTATTCAGCCTTGTCTGAGCATCTGACCTGTGGTTCTGTGCTCAGCTGATCTGGCACAGCAGCTCTGCAGCAGGGAAAGCAACACACCTTTCTTTAGGACTGTCCCTGCCCTCTGTGTTACTACAATGGTACCCAATGTTCCCTAAAATACCAGTAATCCGATAGCCAACTGTTTAAAAAATAGCAAAATCCCACTAGTGAAAGCCACTTCGGCCCTTTGGTTTGTTTACTTTGGCTAAATAGGGAATAAACAACGTTTCTTCAAAATGTACCTTTAGCCTCTACATCAGTTCCAGGGCCCCAGTGCTCAAGCTCCAGTTTTAGGAAATATCTTGGCTAAATGTCAAGCAATTCCATCAGCTCTTTGAAGGCAAATATTAGACAGAGATCTCATCTGAAATAATTACCCAAGCACCATTCAATTAACCTACTTGGCTAAAAGGTGATGCACAAATCAATAGTTTGTAACAGAGGCATGTGTTTCAGATCAAACTAATCAATAAGCATCAGAGTAATTTCAAATTACAGACAAATACTGACAAAGTTAAAATTCAAGCAGTTTTGATACCAAATATATTGCAACTTAAAAGAGTTCTTTTAGGCAGGATATTCCCCTGGTAGAATTTCAACATACCATTGCTTTTATTGAACAATTTTGTCTCTTTTCTAAAATAAAAATAATTACTGTCATTTTGGGAGAACTCACAAAACAGGTGCAAGTTCCCCTGTTGGTCCTTGGCCAACTGAAACTGTGCATTGGATTTCCCCTGAGCACAGCAATTGGAATAGACCTGACTATCTGGAATTTTTCTGTTTGTTTTTCACAACCACTTTTCTCCTCCTTTACCTTCTAAACTTGTACATGTATAATGAGATGGAACAACAGGAGACCCAGCTCAGAGCCCAAAGGATAAATTTTAGCATCAGAAGGCTTGCTATTTTCTACCTACTATAAGAAAAGTTTCTTGTTCACAAGCGTTCCTTTTAACAGGAAGGGCTGTCAGGGAATGAAGAGGAGCTGTACAAAATGAGCTGATTCCCATCTCTTTTTTCCTTTATACTATAAACATACCTCCAATCAAATTTACTGAAGGAAGTCATAGCACTTCCAGTGGATTGTCTTGGTTCCGTGGAATCATTGGCACATTTCTGGCCTGTGGCTGCAGTAACCACATCTGTTCTCTGGCAGCATTAAAAACTCACTTTCTACAATTTGTGGGCAGAAGACAAACCTTTTCCAGACAGATAATCCCAGTATGTTACATACATGTTTCTTTGCATGTCCATTCTTTACGTTTGAAGGCAACTCCCACTCTGTGCTTGCTTTGAAGTTGTCAGAGTAGATGTGGGACAGCCATGGGGATTCCAGAACTCCCACATGACACCAAAGGTTGCCTGCCGTGACAAAACAGTGAGTCTGCCGTCTTTGCTAGTGAAGACTTGCATGGAGGGCACCACCTACTCTTCTTTTTCCTGAATATTCTCAGCCCTCAGCCAGATCAAAAGTAAAATATAAGATCTGATTGTGAACACTCTCACCTCTCCAATCATTTTAAGGAATATCCATTAAAATAGTGATGTTTGGTCCCAAAGATGAAAAGAAAGGCTGAAGAGCAAGCCCAGACACAAGTTTCCTTTTTACGCTTACTCTTTTACAGGTTCTATTTATTTATGGAGACCCAAAGCTAGGTCAGTGTCTAATCTCATGTGTAACAGCCTAATCCATTTTTCTTTGACAAGTTACAGCTTTTGGAATGGATTGTTTGTAATGGTCCTGCAGCATTTGTACTGCATTTACCAAATTCTCAGTAGGATGAACTCCCATTCCCACTGCAGTTATTAATAACAACCTCTGCATTGCTGCAGTATAAGTACTGACACACCAAAGAACACTAAATCTGATTATTAACTCCCATGATTGCACTAGTCTGCCAATGAGGAATATATTTAAAAACCACAGTAGTAAGTAGTGGGGGAACACAAGCTTTGAGTCATTTACAAGGATCTTTTTATCACCAAACAGACAAGTAAGGTAAATACTCAGAAAAAACCGAGCCCTGTGACAGTTTAAAAATTGTTTTTCTGCATTCCTTCAGAGTTTACGTCAAAGCAAGAAAAGGGATTATAATCTTTAAAAATACTATTTCTTCATGTTGCTTTTCTCTAGTGAAGAAGTTTAAGCATATGAAGATTCTTTTCAGAAAGAAGACCAAACATGAGAGATTTCCTAGACGACCTTTGGATTTATATTTCAAGCTAATTTTATAGGGATAATGAGAGATATTATTTCCCTTTAGGCACTAAAACAGATCAGGTAAGAGGAGGACTCAGGGTACTGTTGAAAGGCTGCAGAATCTCACACTTTTAAACCTTCAGCCAAATCCATCTGACTTATTTAGGGACATAGGTGGCATTTACTATGGATACTT